>NW_026779468.1:0-97500 GCF_030144855.1 Hypanus sabinus
AGGAGGGTGGGGAGGGACGGTGATGAGTGACAGGAGGAGGTTGGGGGGGTGGTGATGAGTGACAGGAGGAGGGTGAGGAGGGACGGTGATGAGTGACAGGAGGAGGGCGAGGAGGGACGGTGATGAGTGACAGGAGGAGGGTGAGGAGGGACGGTGATGAGTGACAGGAGGAGGGCGAGGAGGGACGGTGATGAGCGACAGGAGGAGGGCGAGGAGGGATGTTGATGAGTGACAGGAGGAGGGTGAGGAGGGACGGTGATGAGTGTCAGGAGGAGGGCGAGGAGGGACTGTGATGAGTGACAGGAGGAGGGTGGGGAGGGACGGTGGTGAGTGACAGGAGGAGGGTGGGGAGGGACGGCGATGAGTGACAGGAGGAGGGCGATGAGGGACGGCGATGAGTGACAGGAGGAGGGCGAGGAGGGACGGCGATAAGTGACAGGAGGAGGGTGGGGAGGGACGGTGGTGAGTGAAAGGAGGAGGGTGGGGAGTGACGGTGATGAGTGACAGGAGGAGGTTGGGGGGGTGGTGATGAGTGACAGGAGGAGGGTGAGGAGGGACGGTGATGAGTGACAGGAGGAGGGTGAGGAGGGACGGTGATGAGTGACAGGAGGAGGGTGAGGAGGGACGGTGATGAGTGACAGGAGGAGGGCGAGGAGGGACTGTGATGAGTGACAGGAGGAGGGTGGGGAGGGACGTTGTTGAGTGACAGGAGGAGGGTGGGGAGGGACGGCGATGAGTGACAGGAGGAGGGCGATGAGGGACGGCGATGAGTGACAGGAGAAGGGTGAGGAGGGACGGCGATGAGTTACAGGAGGAGGGAGAGGAAGGACGGTGATGAGTGACAGGAGGAGGGTGGTGAGGGACGGTGGTGAGTGAAAGGAGGAGGTTGGGGGGGTGGTGATGAGTGACAGGAGGAGGGTGAGGAGGGATGGTGATGAGTGACAGGAGGAGGGTGAGGAGGGACGGTGATGAGTGACAGGAGGAGGGCGAGGAGGGATGGTAATGAGTGACAGGAGGAGGTTGGGGGGGTGGTGATGAGTGACAGGAGGAGGGTGAGGAGGGATGGTGATGAGTGACAGGAGGAGGGTGAGGAGGGATGGTGATGAGTGACAGGAGGAGGGTGAGGAGGGACGGTGATGAGTGACAGGAGGAGGGCGAGGAGGGACGGTGATGAGTGACAGGAGGAGGGTGGGGAGGGACGGTGATGAGTGACAGGAGGAGGGTGGGGAGGGACGGAGATGAGTGACAGGAGGAGGGCGATGATGGACGGTGATGAGTGACAGGAGGAGGGCGATGAGGGACAGCGATGAGTGACAGGAGGAGGTCGAGGAGGGACGGCGATGAGTGACAGGAGGAGGGCGAGGAGGGACGGTGATGAGTGACAGGAGGGTGGGGAGGGACGGTGATGAGTGACAGCAGGAGGGTGGGGAGGGACTGTGATGAGTGACAGGAGGAGGGCGAGGAGGGACGGTGATGAGTGACAGGAGGAGGGCGAGGAGGGACGGTGATGAGTGACAGGAGGAGGGCGAGGAGGGACGGTGATGAGTGACAGGAGGAGGGTGAGGAGGGAATGACGATCTCTCACCCACAAACATCTTCACGTCGTTGACACTGAAATCCGGTTCCGGCATTCTGGGATGGAGTGAGGGAGAGAGAGTAAGGGAGAATGAGTGCCGGACATGGGTCTGGACATCCCTCCGTGCCATGTCCCTCTTACCCGTGCCCTCTCAACGTACAACCCTCTGCTCAGTTTACCATTTCTCTGGGCACATGCAAACGGCCCACAGTCTAAAGAGCCTCTCTGAGTCATTCAACGAAGTTGCAGAGAAACTGGCTGTTAGCCCATCCAGCCCACAGTCAGCAGAATGTCCACCCCGTCAGCACCACTCCGACCCCTGCACCTCGCCGAATTACCCTCCAACGTTCAGAAACAAAACAGTAGCGACGACCCCAACTAGAACCACCATAAGCCTCGTCAATCACCTCTGCACCCTCTCTAATCCAGGCAACATCCCGGTCAATCTCTGCACCATCTCTAATCCAGAAGCATCCGGGTCAATCTCCTGTGCACCCGCTCTAATCCAGGCAGCATCCTGGTCAATCTCCTCTGCACCCTCACTAATCCAGGCAGCATCCTGGTCAATCTCCTCTGCACCATCTCTAATCCAGGCTGCGTCCTGGTCAATCTCCTCTGCACACTCTCTAATCCAGGCAGCATCCTGGTCGATCTCATCTGCACCCTCTCTAATCCAGGCAGCGTCCTGGTCAATCACCTCTGCACCCTCTCTAATCCAGACAGCGTCCCGGTGAATCTCCTCTGCACCCTCTCTAATCCAGGCAGCATCCTGGTGATTCTCCTCTGCACCCTCTCTAATCCAGGCTGAGTCCTGGTCAATCTCCTCTGCACCCTCTCTAATCCAGGCAGCGTCCCGGTGAATCTCCTCTGCACCCTCTATAATCCAGGCAGCATCCTGGTCAATCACCTCTGCACCCTCTCTAATCCAGGCAGCATCCTGGTCAATCTCCTCTGCACCCTCTCTAATCCAGGCTGCGTCCTGGTCAATCTCCTCTGCACACTCTCTAATCCAGGCAGCATCCTGATAGATCTCATCTGCACCCTCTCTAATCCAGGCAGTGTCCTGGTGAATCTCCTCTGCACCCTCTCTAATCCAGGCAGCATCCTGGTCAATCTCCTCTGCACGCTCTCTAATCCAGGCAGCATCCTGGTCAATCTCCTCTGCACCCTCTCTAATCCAGGCAGCATCCTGGTCAATCTCCTCTGCACAAGATCTACTCCACGCAGCGTCCTGGTCAATCTCCTCTGCACACTCTCTAATCCATGCAGCATCCTGGTCAATCTCCCTTGCACTCACTCTAATCCAGGCAGCGTCCTGGTCAATCTCCTCTGCACCCTCTCTAATCCAGGCAGTGTCCTTGTCAATCTCCTCTGCACCCTCTCCAATCCAGGCAGCGTCCTGGTGAATCTCCTCTGCACCCTCTCTAATCCAGGCATCTTCCTGGTCAATCTCCTCTGCACCCTCTCTAATCCAGGCAGCATCCTGGTCAATCTCCTCTGCACCCTCTCTAATCCAGGCAGCATCCTGGTCAATCTCCTCTGCACCCTCTCTAATCCAGGCAGCATCCTGGTGAATCTCCTCTGCACCCTCTCTAATCCAGGCAGCATCCTGGTGAATCTCCTCTGCACCCTCTCTAATGCAGGCAGCGTCCTGGTGAATCTCCTCTGCACCCTCTCTAATCCAGGCAGCATCCTGGTCGATCTCATCTGCACCCTCTCTAATCCAGGCATCTTCCTTGTCAATCTCCTCTGCACCCTCTCTAATCCAGGCAGCGTCCTGGTCAATCTCCTCGGACCCTCTCTAATCCAGGTAGCATCCTGGTCAATCTCCTCTACACCCTCTCTAATCTGGGCAGCGTCCTAGTCAATCTCATTTGCACCCTCTCTAATCCAGGCATCTTCCTTGTCAATCTCCTCTGCACCCTCTCTAATCCAGGCAGCATCCTGGTGAATCTCCTCTGCACCCTCTCTAATCCAGGCATCTTCCTGGTCAATCTCCTCTGCACCCTCTCTAATCCAGGCATCTTCCTTGTCAATCTCCTCTGCACCCTCTCTAATCCAGGCAGCGTCCTGGTGAATCTCCTCTGCACCCTCTCTAATCCAGGCATCTTACTGGTCAATCTCCTCTGTACCCTCTCTAATCCAGGCAGCGTCCTTGTCAATCTCCTCTGCACCCTCTCTAATCCAGGCAGCGTCCTGGTCAATCTCCTCTGCACCCTCTCTAATCCAGGCAGTGTCCTTGTCAATCTCCTCTGCACCCTCTCTAATCCAGGCAGCGTCCTGGTGAATCTCCTCTGCACCCTCTCTAATCCAGGCAGCATCCTGGTGAATCTCCTCTGCACCCTCTCTAATCCAGGCAGCGTCCTGGTCAATCTCCTCTGCACCCTCTCTAATCCAGGCAGAGTCCTTGTCAATCTCCTCTGCACCCTCTCTAATCCAGGCAGCGTCCTGGTCAATCTCCCTTGCACTCTCTCTAATCCAGGCAGCATCCTGGTGAATCTCCTCTGCACCCTCTCTAATCCAGGCAGCATCCTGGTGAATCTCCTCTGCACCCTCTCTAATCCAGGCAGCGTCCTGGTGAATCTCCTCTGCACCCTCTCTAATCCAGGCAGCATCCTGGTCGATCTCATCTGCACCCTCTCTAATCCAGGCATCTTCCTTGTCAATCTCCTCTGCACCCTCTCTAATCCAGGCAGCGTCCTGGTCAATCTCCTCGGACCCTCTCTAATCCAGGTAGCATCCTGGTCAATCTCCTCTACACCCTCTCTAATCTGGGCAGCGTCCTGGTCAATCTCATCTGCACCCTCTCTAATCCAGGCATCTTCCTTGTCAATCTCCTCTGCACCCTCTCTAATCCAGGCAGCGTCCTGGTGAATCTCCTCTGCACCCTCTCTAATCCAGGCATCTTCCTGGTCGATCTCATCTGCACCCTCTCTAATCCAGGCATCTTCCTTGTCAATCTCCTCTGCACCCGCTCTAATCCAGGCAGCGTCCTGGTGAATCTACTCTGCACCATCTCCAATCCAGGCTGCGTCCTGGTCAATCTCCTCTGCACACTCTCTAATCCAGGCAGCATCCTGGTCAATCTCCTCTGCACCCTCTCTAATCCAGGCAGCGTCCTGGTCAATCTCCTCTGCACCCTCTCTAATCCAGGCAGCATCCTGGTCGATCTCATCTGCACCCTCTCTAATCCAGGCATCTTCTTTGTCGATCTCCTCTGCACCCTCTCTAATCCAGGCAGCGTCCTGGTGAATCTCCTCTGCACCCTCTCTAATCCAGGCAGCGTCCTGGTCAATCTCCTCTGCACCCTCTCTAATCCAGGCAGCATCCTGGTCAATCTCCTCTGCACCCGCTCTCATCCAGGCAGCGTCCTGGTGAATCTCCTCTGCACCCTCTCTAAACCAGGCAGCATCCTGGACAATATTCTCTGCACCGTCTCTAATCCAGACAGCATCCTGGTCAATCTCCTCTGCACCCTCTCTAATCCAGGCAGCGTCCTGGTGAATCTCCTCTGCACCCTCTCTAATCCAGGCTGCATCATGGACAATCTCCTCTGCACCCACTCTAGTCCAGGCAGCATCCTAGTCAATCTACTCTGCACCCTCTCTAATCCAGGCAGCGTCCTAGTGAATCTCTTCTGCACCCTCTCTAAACCAGGCAGCATCCTGGACAATATTCTCTGCACCCTCTCTAATCCAGGCAGCATCCTGGTGAATCTCCTCTGCACCCTCTCTAAAGCAGGCCGCATCCTGGACAATATTCTCTGCACCCTCTCTAATCACAGGCAGCATCCTGGTGAATCTCCTCTGCACCCTCTCTAATCCAGGCTGCATCATGGACAATCTCCTCTGCACCCTCTCTAGTCCAGGCAGCATCCAGGTCAATCTCCTCTGCACCCTCTCTAATCCAAGCAGCATCCTGGTCAATCTCCTCTGCACAAGATCTACTCCACACAGCGTCCTGGCCATCTCCTCTGCACCCTCTCTAATCCATGCAGCATCCTGGTCAATCTCCTCTGCACCCTCTCTAATCCAGGCAGCATCCTGGTGAATCTCCTCTGAACCCTCTCTAATCCAGGCAGCATCCTGGTCAATCTCCTCTGCACCCTCTCTAATCCAGGCAGCGTCCTGGTCAATCTCCTCTGCACCATCTCCAATCCAGGCAGCATCCAGGTCAATCTCCTCTGCACCCTCTCTAATCCAGGGAGCGTCCTGGTGAATCTCCTCTGCACCATCTCTAATCCAGGCAGCGTCCTGGTGAATCTCCTCTGCAACCTCTCTAATCCAGGCAGCATCCTGGTGAATCTCCTCTACACCCTCTCTAATGCAGGCAGCGTAATGGTCAATCTCCTCTGCACAAGATCTAATCCAGGCAGCATCCCGGTCAATCACATCTGCACCCTCTCTAATCTGGGCAGCGTCCTGGTCAATCTCATCTGCACCCTCTCTAATCCAGGCATCTTCCTTGTCAATCTCCTCTGCACCCTCTCTAATCCAGGCAGCGTCCTGGTGAATCTCCTCTGCACCCTCTCTAATCCAGGCATCTTCCTGGTCGATCTCATCTGCACCCTCTCTAATCCAGGCATCTTCCTTGTCAATCTCCTCTGCACCCGCTCTAGTCCAGGCAGCGTCCTGGTGAATCTACTCTGCACCATCTCCAATCCAGGCTGCGTCCTGGTCAATCTCCTCTGCACACTCTCTAATCCAGGCAGCATCCTGGTCAATCTCCTCTGCACCCTCTCTAATCCAGGCAGCGTCCTGGTCAATCTCCCCTGCACCCTCTCTAATCCAGGCAGCATCCTGGTGATTCTCCTCTGCACCCTCTCTAATCCAGGCAGCATCCTGGTGAATCTCCTCTGCACCCTCTCTAATCCAGGCAGCGTCCTGGTGAATCTCCTCTGCACCCTCTCTAATCCAGGCAGCATCCTGGTCGATCTCATCTGCACCCTCTCTAATCCAGGCATCTTCCTTGTCAATCTCCTCTGCACCCTCTCTAATCCAGGCAGCGTCCTGGTCAATCTCCTCGGACCCTCTCTAATCCAGGTAGCATCCTGGTCAATCTCCTCTACACCCTCTCTAATCTGGGCAGCGTCCTGGTCAATCTCATCTGCACCCTCTCTAATCCAGGCATCTTCCTTGTCAATCTCCTCTGCACCCTCTCTAATCCAGGCAGCGTCCTGGTGAATCTCCTCGGCACCCTCTCTAATCCAGGCATCTTCCTGGTCGATCTCATCTGCACCCTCTCTAATCCAGGCATCTTCCTTGTCAATCTCCTCTGCACCCGCTCTAATCCAGGCAGCGTCCTGGTGAATCTACTCTGCACCATCTCCAATCCAGGCTGCGTCCTGGTCAATCTCCTCTGCACACTCTCTAATCCAGGCAGCATCCTGGTCAATCTCCTCTGCACCCTCTCTAATCCAGGCAGCGTCCTGGTCAATCTCCCCTGCACCCTCTCTAATCCAGGCAGCATCCTGGTGATTCTCCTCTGCACCCTCTCTAATCCAGGCAGCGTCCTGGTCAATCTCCTCTGCACCATCTCCAATCCAGGCAGCATCCAGTTCAATCTCCTCTGCACCCTCTCTAATCCAGGGAGCGTCCTGGTGAATCTCCTCTGCACCATCTCTAATCCAGGCAGCGTCCTGGTGAATCTCCTCTGCACCCTCTCTAATCCAGGCAGCATCCTGGTGAATCTCCTCTACACCCTCTCTAATCCAGGCAGCGTAATGGTCAATCTCCTCTGCACAAGATCTAATCCAGGCAGCATCCCGGTCAATCAACTCTGCACACTCTCTAATCGAGGCAGAATTCTAGTCCATCTCCTGTGCGCCCTCTCAAATCCAGACAGCGTACTGGCCAATCTCCTCTACACCATCTCCAATCCGGGCAGCATACAGGTCAATCTCCTCTGCACCCTCTCTAATCCGGGCAGCATCCTGGTCAATCACCTCTGCACCCTCTCTAATCCAGTCAGCATCCTGGTCAATCTCCTCTGCACCCTCTCTAATACAGGCAGCGTCCTGGTGAATCTCCTCTGCACCCTCTCTAATCCAGGCTGCATCATGGACAATCTCCTCTGCACCCACTCTAGTCCAGGCAGCATCCTGGTCAATCTACTCTGCACCCTCTCTAATCCAGGCAACGTCCTAGTGAATCTCCTCTGCACCCTCTCTAAACCAGGCAGCATCCTGGACAATATTCTCTGCACCCTCTCTAATCCAGGCAGCATCCTGGTGAATCTCCTCTGCACCCTCTCTAAAGCAGGCCGCATCCTGGACAATATTCTCTGCACCCTCTCTAATCACAGGCAGCATCCTGGTGAATCTCCTCTGCACCCTCTCTAATCCAGGCAACGTCCTAGTGAATCTCTTCTGCACCCTCTCTAAACCAGGCAGCATCCTGGACAATATTCTCTGCACCCTCTCTAATCCAGGCAGCATCCTGGTGAATCTCCTCTGCACCCTCTCTAAAGCAGGCCGCATCCTGGACAATATTCTCTGCACCCTCTCTAATCACAGGCAGCATCCTGGTGAATCTCCTCTGCACCCTCTCTAATCCAGGCTGCATCATGGACAATCTCCTCTGCACCCTCTCTAGTCCAGGCAGCATCCAGGTCAATCTCCTCTGCACCCTCTCTAATCCAAGCAGCATCCTGGTCAATCTCCTCTGCACAAGATCTACTCCACACAGCGTCCTGGCCATCTCCTCTGCACCCTCTCTAATCCATGCAGCATCCTGGTCAATCTCCTCTGCACCCTCTCTAATCCAGGCAGCATCCTGGTGAATCTCCTCTGAACCCTCTCTAATCCAGGCAGCATCCTGGTCAATCTCCTCTGCACCCTCTCTAATCCAGGCAGCGTCCTGGTCAATCTCCTCTGCACCATCTCCAATCCAGGCAGCATCCAGGTCAATCTCCTCTGCACCCTCTCTAATCCAGGGAGCGTCCTGGTGAATCTCCTCTGCACCATCTCTAATCCAGGCAGCGTCCTGGTGAATCTCCTCTGCAACCTCTCTAATCCAGGCAGCATCCTGGTGAATCTCCTCTACACCCTCTCTAATGCAGGCAGCGTAATGGTCAATCTCCTCTGCACAAGATCTAATCCAGGCAGCATCCCGGTCAATCACATCTGCACCCTCTCTAATCTGGGCAGCGTCCTGGTCAATCTCATCTGCACCCTCTCTAATCCAGGCATCTTCCTTGTCAATCTCCTCTGCACCCTCTCTAATCCAGGCAGCGTCCTGGTGAATCTCCTCTGCACCCTCTCTAATCCAGGCATCTTCCTGGTCGATCTCATCTGCACCCTCTCTAATCCAGGCATCTTCCTTGTCAATCTCCTCTGCACCCGCTCTAGTCCAGGCAGCGTCCTGGTGAATCTACTCTGCACCATCTCCAATCCAGGCTGCGTCCTGGTCAATCTCCTCTGCACACTCTCTAATCCAGGCAGCATCCTGGTCAATCTCCTCTGCACCCTCTCTAATCCAGGCAGCGTCCTGGTCAATCTCCCCTGCACCCTCTCTAATCCAGGCAGCATCCTGGTGATTCTCCTCTGCACCCTCTCTAATCCAGGCAGCATCCTGGTGAATCTCCTCTGCACCCTCTCTAATCCAGGCAGCGTCCTGGTGAATCTCCTCTGCACCCTCTCTAATCCAGGCAGCATCCTGGTCGATCTCATCTGCACCCTCTCTAATCCAGGCATCTTCCTTGTCAATCTCCTCTGCACCCTCTCTAATCCAGGCAGCGTCCTGGTCAATCTCCTCGGACCCTCTCTAATCCAGGTAGCATCCTGGTCAATCTCCTCTACACCCTCTCTAATCTGGGCAGCGTCCTGGTCAATCTCATCTGCACCCTCTCTAATCCAGGCATCTTCCTTGTCAATCTCCTCTGCACCCTCTCTAATCCAGGCAGCGTCCTGGTGAATCTCCTCGGCACCCTCTCTAATCCAGGCATCTTCCTGGTCGATCTCATCTGCACCCTCTCTAATCCAGGCATCTTCCTT
The DNA here is from genome assembly GCF_030144855.1 of Hypanus sabinus. Lineage (NCBI taxonomy): Eukaryota > Metazoa > Chordata > Chondrichthyes > Myliobatiformes > Dasyatidae > Hypanus > Hypanus sabinus. Next base: position 9,570 of record NW_026779468.1, read on the forward strand.
GTCAATCTCCTCTGCACCCGCTCTAATCCAGGCAGCGTCCTGGTGAATCTACTCTGCACCATCTCCAATCCAGGCTGCGTCCTGGTCAATCTCCTCTGCACACTCTCTAATCCAGGCAGCATCCTGGTCAATCTCCTCTGCACCCTCTCTAATCCAGGCAGCGTCCTGGTCAATCTCCCCTGCACCCTCTCTAATCCAGGCAGCATCCTGGTGATTCTCCTCTGCACCCTCTCTAATCCAGGCAGCGTCCTGGTCAATCTCCTCTGCACCATCTCCAATCCAGGCAGCATCCAGTTCAATCTCCTCTGCACCCTCTCTAATCCAGGGAGCGTCCTGGTGAATCTCCTCTGCACCATCTCTAATCCAGGCAGCGTCCTGGTGAATCTCCTCTGCACCCTCTCTAATCCAGGCAGCATCCTGGTGAATCTCCTCTACACCCTCTCTAATCCAGGCAGCGTAATGGTCAATCTCCTCTGCACAAGATCTAATCCAGGCAGCATCCCGGTCAATCAACTCTGCACACTCTCTAATCGAGGCAGAATTCTAGTCCATCTCCTGTGCGCCCTCTCAAATCCAGACAGCGTACTGGCCAATCTCCTCTACACCATCTCCAATCCGGGCAGCATACAGGTCAATCTCCTCTGCACCCTCTCTAATCCGGGCAGCATCCTGGTCAATCACCTCTGCACCCTCTCTAATCCAGTCAGCATCCTGGTCAATCTCCTCTGCACCCTCTCTAATACAGGCAGCGTCCTGGTGAATCTCCTCTGCACCCTCTCTAATCCAGGCTGCATCATGGACAATCTCCTCTGCACCCACTCTAGTCCAGGCAGCATCCTGGTCAATCTACTCTGCACCCTCTCTAATCCAGGCAACGTCCTAGTGAATCTCCTCTGCACCCTCTCTAAACCAGGCAGCATCCTGGACAATATTCTCTGCACCCTCTCTAATCCAGGCAGCATCCTGGTGAATCTCCTCTGCACCCTCTCTAAAGCAGGCCGCATCCTGGACAATATTCTCTGCACCCTCTCTAATCACAGGCAGCATCCTGGTGAATCTCCTCTGCACCCTCTCTAATCCAGGCTGCATCATGGACAATCTCCTCTGCACCCTCTCTAGTCCAGGCAGCATCCAGGTCAATCTCCTCTGCACCCTCTCTAATCCAGGCAACATCCTGGTCAACCTTCTCAGCACCCTCTCTAATCCAGGCAGCGTCCTGGTCAATCTCCTCTGCACAAGATCTACTCCACGCAGCGTCCTGGCCAATCTCCTCCGCACCCTCTCTAATCCAGTCAGCATCCTGGTCAATCTCATCTGCACCCTCTCTAATCCAGGCAGCATCCTGGTGAATCTCCTCTGCACCCTCTCTAATCCAGGCAGCGTCCTGGTCAATCTCCCTTGACCCTCTCTAATCCTGGCAGCGTCCTGGTGAGTCTCCTCTGCACCCTCTCTAATCCAGGCAGCATCCTGGTCAATCTCCTCTGCACCCACTCTAATCCAGGCAGCGTCCTGGTCAATCTCCCTTGCACTCTCTCTAATCCAGGCAGCATCCTGGTGAATCTCCTCTGCACCCTCTCTAATCCAGGCAGCATCCTGGTGAATCTCCTCTGCACCCTCACTAATCCAGGCAGCGTCCTGGTCAATCTCCTCTGCACCCTCTCTAATCCAGGCAGTGTCCTTGTCAATCTCCTCTGCACCCTCTCTAATCCAGGCAGCGTCCTGGTGAATCTCCTCTGCACCCTCTCTAATCCAGGCAGCGTCCTGGTGAATCTCCTCTGCACCCTCTCTAATCCAGACATCTTCCTGGTCAATCTCCTCTGCACCCTCTCTAATCCAGGCAGCATCCTGGTCAATCTGCTCTACACCCTCCCTAATCCAGTCAGCGTCCTGGTCAATCTCCTCTGCACCCTCTCTAATCCAGACAGCGTCCTGGACAATCTCCTCTGCACCCTCTCTAATCCAGGCAGCATCCCAGTCAATCTCCTCTGCACCCTGTCTAATCCAGGCAGCGTCCTGGTCAATCTCCTCTGCACCCTCTCTAATCCAGGCAGCATCCTGGTCCATCTCTTCTGCACAAGATCTAATCTAGGCAGCATCCTGGTCAATCTCCTCGGCACCCTCTCTAATCCAGGCAGCATCCTGGTCAATCTCCTCTGCACCCTCTCTAATCCAGGCAGCGTCCTGGTCAATCTCCTCTGGACCCTCTCTAATCCAGGCAACATCTTGGTCAATCTTTTCTGCACCCTCTCTAATCCAGGCAGCATCCTGGTCAATCTCCTCTGCACAAGATCTAATCCAGGCAGCATCCTGGTCCATCTCCTCTGCACCCTCTCTAATCCAGGCAGCATCCTGGTCAATCTCCTCTACACCCTCTCAATTATAGGCAGCATCCTGGTCAATCTTGTCTGAAACCCTCTCTAATTTAGGCAGCATCCAGGTCAAACTCATCTGCACCCTCTCTGATCCAGGATGCATCCTGTTAAATCTCCTCTGCACCCTCTCTAATCAAGGCAACAACCTGGTCGACGTCATCTGCACCCTCTCTAATCCACTCAGTATCCTGGTCAATCTCCTCTGCACCCTCACCAATCCGGACAAAATGCTGGTCAATCTCCTCTGGAGCCTCTCTAATCCAGACAGCATCTTGGTCAATCTTTTCTGCACCCTCTGTAATCCAGGCAGCGTCCTGGTCAATCTGCTCTGCACCCTCCCTAATCCAGGCAGCATCCTGGTCAATCTCCTCTGCACAAGATCTAATCCAGGTAGCATCCTGGCCAATCTCCTCTGCACCATCTCTAATCCAGGTAGCATCCTGGTCACTCTCCTCTGCACCCTCTCTAATCCAGGCAGCGTCCTGGTCAATCTCCTCTGCACCCTCTCTAATCCAGGCAGCGTCCTGGTCAATCTCCCTTGACCCTGTCTAATCACAGCAGAATCCTGGTCAATCTCCTCTGCACCCTCTCTCATCCGGTCAGCATCCTGGTCAATCTCCCTTGACCCTCTCTAATCCAGGCAGCGTCCTGGTCAATCTCCTCTGCACTCTCTCTAATCCAGGCAGCATCCTGGCCAATCTCCTCTGCACCATCTCTAATCCAGGTAGCATCCTGGTCACTCTCCTCTGCACCCTCTCTAATCCAGGCAGCGTCCTGGTCAATCTCCCTTGACCCTCTCTAATCCAGGCAGCGTCCTGGTCAATCTCCTCTGCACCCTCTCTAATCCAGGCAGCATCCTGGTTAATCTCTGCACTGTCTCTAATCCAGGTAGCATCCTGGTCAATCTGCTCTGCACCCTCCCTAATCCAGGCAGCATCCTGGTCAATCTCCTCTGCACAAGATCTAATCCAGGTAGCATCCTGGCCAATCTCCTCTGCACCATCTCTAATCACAGCAGAATCCTGGTCAATCTCCTCTGCACCCTCTCTCATCCGGTCAGCATCCTGGTCAATCTCCCTTGACCCTCTCTAATCCAGGCAGCGTCCTGGTCACTCTCCTCTGCACCCTCTCTAATCCAGGCAGCATCCTGGTTAATCTCTGCACTGTCTCTAATCCAGGTAGCATCCTGGTCGATCTGCTCTGCACCCTCTCTAATCTAGAAAATGTCCTGGTCAATCTCCCTTACACCGTCTGTCATCCACGGAGCATCCTGGTCAATCTCCCTTGACCCTCTCTAATCCAGGCAGCGTCCTGGTCAATCTCCTCTGCACTCTCGCTAATCCAGGATGCATCCTGGTAAATCTCCTCTGCACCCTCTCTAATCCAGGCAGCATCCTGGTCAATCTCCTCTGCACACTCTCGAAACCAGGCAGCTTCCTGGTCAATCTCCTCTGCTCCCTCTCTAATTCAGGCAGCGTCCTGGTCAATCTCCTCTGCACCCTCTCTAATCCAGGGAGCATCCTGGTCAATCTCCTCTGCACCCTCTCTAATCCAGGGAGCATCCTGGTCAATCTCCTCTGCACCCTCTCTAATCCAGGCAGCATCCTGGTCACTCTCCTCTGCACCCTCTCTAATCCAGGGAGCATCCTGGTCAATCTCCTCTGCACCCTCTCTAATCCAGGCAGCATCCTGGTGAATCTCCTCTGCACCCTCTCTAATCCAGGCAGCGTCCCGGTCAATCTGCTCTGCACCCTCTCTAATCCAGGCAGCATCCTGGTCAATCTCCTATGCACCCTCTCTAATCCATGCAGCATCCTGGTGAATCTCCTCCGCACCCTCTCTAATCCAGGCAGCATCCCGGTCAATCTGCTCTGCACCCTCTCTAATCCAGACAGCATCCTGGTCAATCTCCTCTGGAACCTCTCTAATTCAGGCAGCATCGTGGTCAATCTCTTCTGCACAAGATCTAATACAGGCAGCATCCCGGTCAATCTGCTCTACACCCTCCCTAATCCAGTCAGCATCCCAGTCAATCTCCTCTGCACCCTGTCTAATCCAGGCAGCGTCCTGGTCAATCTCCTCTGCACCCTCTCTAATCCAGGCAGCATCCTGCTCCATCTCTTCTGCACAAGATCTAATCTAGGCAGCATCCTGGTCAATCTCCTCGGCACCCTCTCTAATCCAGGCAGCGTCCTGGTGAATCTCCTCTGCACCCTCTCTAATCCAGGCAAAATCCTGGTCAATCTCCTCTGCACCCTCTCTAATCCAGGCAGCATCCTGGTCAATCTCCTCTGCACCCTCTCTAATCCAGGCAGCGTCCTGGTCAATCTCCTCTGGACCCTCTCTAATCCAGGCAACATCTTGGTCAATCTTTTCTGCACCCTCTCTAATCCAGGCAGCATCCTGGTCAATCTCCTCTGCACAAGATCTAATCCAGGTAGCATCCTAGTCAATCTGCTCTGCACCCTCCCTAATCCAGGCAGCATCCTGGTCAATCTCCTCTGCACAAGATCTAATCCAGGTAGCATCCTGGCCAATCTCCTCTGCACCATCTCTAATCACAGCAGAATCCTGGTCAATCTCCTCTGCACCCTCTCTCATCCGGTCAGCATCCTGGTCAATCTCCCTTGACCCTCTCTAATCCAGGCAGCGTCCTGGTCACTCTCCTCTGCACCCTCTGTAATCCAGGCAGCATCCTGGTTAATCTCTGCACTGTCTCTAATCCAGGCAGCGTCCTGGTGAATCTCCTCTGCACCCTCTCTAATCCAGGCAGCATCCTGGTCAATCTCCTCTGCACCCTCTCTGATCCAGGCAGCATCCTGGTCAATCTCCTCTGCAGCCTGTCTAATCCAGGCAGCGTCCTGGTCAATCTCCTCTGCACCCTCACTAATACAGGCAGCATCCTGGTCAATCTCCTCTGCACCCTCTGTAATCCAGGCAGCATCCTAATGAATCTCCTCTGCACCTTCTCTAATCCAGACAGAACCCTGGTCAATCTCCTCTGGAACCTCAGTAATCCAGGCAGCATCCTGGTCAATCTCCTCTGCAACCTCTCTAATCCAGACAGCATCCTGGTCAATCTCCTCTGCACCCTCTCTAATCCAGGCAGCATCCTGGTCAATCTCTTCTGCACCCTCTCTAATCCAGGCAGCATTCCGGTCAATCTGCTCTGTACCCTCTCTAATCCAGATAGCATTCTGGTCAATCTCCTCTGCACCCTCTCTAATCCAGGCAGCATCCTGGTCAATCTCCCTTGACCCTCTCTAATCCAGGCAGCGTCCTGGTCAATATCCTCTGCACTCTCTCTAATCCAGGATGCATCCTGGTAAATCTCCTCTGCACCCTCTCTAATCCAGGCAGCATCCTGGTCAATCTCCTCTGCACCCTCTCTAATCCAGGCAGCATCCTGGTCACTCTCCTCTGCACCCTCTCTAATCCAGGGAGCATCCTGGTCAATCTCCTCTGCACCCTCTCTAATCCAGGCAGCGTCCTGGTCAATCTCCCTTGACCCTGTCTAATACAGGCAGCGTCCTGGTCAGTCTCCTCTGCACCCTCTCTAATATAGGCAGCATCCTGGTCAATCTCCTCTGCACCCTCTCTAATCCAGACAGCATCCTGGTCAATCTCCTCTGGAACCTCTCTAATTCAGGCAGCATCCTCGTCAATCTCTTCTGCACAAGATCTAATCCAGGCAGCATCCCGGTCAATCTGCTCTACACCCTCCCTAATCCAGTCAGCGTCCTGGTCAATCTCCTCTGCACCCTCTCTAATCCAGACAGCGTCCTGGTCAATCTCCTCTGCACCCTCTCTAATCCAGGCAGCATCCTGGTCAATCTCCTCTGCACCCTCTCTAATCCAGGCAGCGTCCTGGTCAATCTCCTCCGGACCCTCTCTAATCCAGGCAACATCTTGGTCAATCTTTTCTGCACCCTCTCTAATCCAGGTAGCATCCTGGTCAATCTGCTCTGCACCCTCCCTTATCCAGGCAGCATCCTGGTCAATCTCCTCTGCACAAGATCTAATCCAGGTAGCATCCTGGCCAATCTCCTCTGCACCATCTCTAATCACAGCAGAATCCTGGTCAATCTCCTCTGCACCCTCTCTCATCCGGACAGCATCCTGGTCAATCTCCCTTGACCCTCTCTAATCCAGGCAGCGTCCTGGTCACTCTCCTCTGCACCCTCTCTAATCCAGGCAGCATCCTGGTTAATCTCTGCACTGTCTCTAATCCAGGTAGCATCCTGGTCGATCTGCTCTGCACCCTCTCTAATCTAGAAAATGTCCTGGTCAATCTCCCTTACACCGTCTGTCATCCACGCAGCATCCTGGTCAATCTCCCTTGACCCTCTCTAATCCAGGCAGCGTCCTGGTCAATCTCCTCTGCACTCTCTCTAATCCAGGATGCATCCTGGTAAATCTCCTTTGCACCCTCTCTAATCCAGGCAGCATCCTGGTCAATCTCCCTTGACCCTCTCTAATCCAGGCAGCGTCCTGGTCAATCTCCTCTGCACTCTCTCTAATCCAGGATGCATCCTGGTAAATCTCCTTTGCACCCTCTCTAATCCAGGTAGCATCCTGGTCGATCTGCTCTGCACCCTCTCTAATCTAGAAAATGTCCTGGTCAATCTCCCTTACACCGTCTGTCATCCACGCAGCATCCTGGTCAATCTCCCTTGACCCTCTCTAATCCAGGCAGCATCCTGGTCAATCTCCTCTGCACACTCTCGAAACCAGGCAGCTTCCTGGTCAATCTCCTCTGCAGCCTCTCTAATCCAGGCAGCATCCTGGTGAAACTCCTCTGCACCCTCTCTAATCCAGGCAGCATCCTGGTCACTCTCCTCTGCACCCTCTCTAATCCAGGGAGCATCCTGGTCAATCTCCTCTGCACCCTCTCTAATCCAGGCAGCATCCTGGTCACTCTCCTCTGCACCCTATCTAATCCAGGGAGCATCCTGGTCAATCTCCTCTGCACCCTCTCTAATCCAGGCAGCATCCTGGTCAATCTCCCTTGACCCTCTCTAATCCAGGCAGCGTCCTGGTCAATATCCTCTGCACTCTCTCTAATCCAGGATGCATCCTGGTAAATCTCCTCTGCACCCTCTCTAATCCAGGCAGCATCCTGGTCAATCTCCTCTGCACCCTCTCTAATCCAGGCAGCATCCTGGTCACTCTCCTCTGCACCCTCTCTAATCCAGGGAGCATCCTGGTCAATCTCCTCTGCACCCTCTCTAATCCAGGCAGCGTCCTGGTCAATCTCCCTTGACCCTGTCTAATACAGGCAGCGTCCTGGTCAATCTCCTCTGCACCCTCTCTAATATAGGCAGCATCCTGGTCAATCTCCTCTGCACCCTCTCTAATCCAGACAGCATCCTGGTCAATCTCCTCTGGAACCTCTCTAATTCAGGCAGCATCCTCGTCAATCTCTTCTGCACAAAATCTAATCCAGGCAGCATCCCGGTCAATCTGCTCTACACCCTCCCTAATCCAGTCAGCGTCCTGGTCAATCTCCTCTGCACCCTCTCTAATCCAGACAGCGTCCTGGTCAATCTCCTCTGCACCCTCTCTAATCCAGGCAGCGTCCTGGTGAAACTCCTCTGCACCCTCTCTAATCCAGGCAGCATCCTGGTCAATCTCCTCTGCACCCTCTCTGATCCAGGCAGCATCCTGGTCAATCTCCTCTGCAGCCTGTCTAATCCAGGCAGCGTCCTGGTCAATCTCCTCTGCACCCTCACTAATACAGGCAGCATCCTGGTCAATCTCCTCTGCACCCTCTGTAATCCAGGCAGCATCCTAATGAATCTCCTCTGCACCTTCTCTAATCCAGACAGAACCCTGGTCAATCTCCTCTGGAACCTCTGTAATCCAGGCAGCATCCTGGTCAATCTCCTCTGCAACCTCTCTAATCCAGACAGCATCCTGGTCAATCTCCTCTGCACCCTCTCTAATCCAGGCAGCATCCTGGTCAATCTCTTCTGCACCCTCTCTAATCCAGGCAGCATTCCGGTCAATCTGCTCTGTACCCTCTCTAATCCAGATAGCATCCTGGTCAATCTCCTCTGCACCCTCTCTAATCCAGTCAGTGTCCTGGTCAATCTCCTCTGCACCCCCTCTAATCCAGGCAGCATCCTGGCCAATCTCCTCTGCACCCTCTCTAATCCAGGCAGCATCCCGGTCAATCTCCTCTGCACCCCCTCTAATCCAGGCAGCATCCTGGTCAATCTCCTCTGCACCCTCTCTAATCCAGGCAGCATCCCGGTCAATCTCCTCTGCACCCTCTCTAATCCAGGCAGCATCCTGGTGAATCTCCTCTGCACCCTCTCTAATCCAGACAGCATCCTGGTCAATCTCCTCTGCACCCTCTCTAATCCAGACAGCGTCCTGGTCAATCTCCTCTGCACCCTCTATAATCCAGACAGCGTCCTGGTCAATCTCTGCACTGTCTCTAATCCAGGTAGCATCCTGGTCAATCTGCTCTGCACCCTCCCTAATCCAGGCAGCATCCTGGTCAATCTCCTCTGCACAAGATCTAATCCAGGTAGCATCCTGGCCAATCTCCTCTGCACCATCTCTAATCACAGCAGAATCCTGGTCAATCTCCTCTGCACCATCTCTAATCACAGCAGAATCCTGGTCAATCTCCTCTGCACCCTCTCTCATCCGGTCAGCATCCTGGTCAATCTCCCTTGACCCTCTCTAATCCAGGCAGCGTCCTGGTCACTCTCCTCTGCACCCTCTCTAATCCAGGCAGCATCCTGGTTAATCTCTGCACTGTCTCTAATCCAGGTAGCATCCTGGTCGATCTGCTCTGCACCCTCTCTAATCTAGAAAATGTCCTGGTCAATCTCCCTTACACCGTCTGTCATCCACGCAGCATCCTGGTCAATCTCCTCTGCACAAGATCTAATCCAGGTAGCATCCTGGCCAATCTCCTCTGCACCATCTCTAATCACAGCAGAATCCTGGTCAATCTCCTCTGCACCCTCTCTCATCCGGTCAGCATCCTGGTCAATCTCCCTTGACCCTCTCTAATCCAGGCAGCGTCCTGGTCACTCTCCTCTGCACCCTCTCTAATCCAGGCAGCATCCTGGTTAATCTCTGCACTGTCTCTAATCCAGGTAGCATCCTGGTCGATCTGCTCTGCACCCTCTCTAATCTAGAAAATGTCCTGGTCAATCTCCCTTACACCGTCTGTCATCCACGCAGCATCCTGGTCAATCTCCCTTGACCCTCTCTAATCCAGGCAGCGTCCTGGTCAATCTCCTCTGCACACTCTCGAAACCAGGCAGCTTCCTGGTCAATCTCCTCTGCACCCTCTCTAATCCAGGCAGCATCCTGGTGAATCTCCTCTGCACCCTCTCTAATCCAGGGAGCATCCTGGTCAATCTCCTCTGCACCCTCTCTAATCCAGGGAGCATCCTGGTCAATCTCCTCTGCACCCTCTCTAATCCAGGCAGCGTCCTGGTCAATCTCCCTTGACCCTGTCTAATACAGGCAGCGTCCTGGTCAATCTCCTCTGCACCCTCTCTCATTCGGTCAGCATCCTGGTCAATTTCCCTTGACCCTCTCCAATCCAGGCAGCGTCCTGGTCACTCTCCTCTGCACCCTCTCTAATCCAGACAGCATCCTGGTCAATCTCCTCTGCACCCTCTCTAATATAGGCAGCATCCTGGTCAATCTCCTCTGCACCCTCTCTAATCCAGGCAGCATCCCGGTCAATCTTCTCTGCACCCTCTCTAATCCAGACAGCATCCTGGTGAATCTCCTCTGCACCCTCTCTAATCCAGGCAGCGTCCTGGTCACTCTCCTCTGCACCCTCTCTAATCCAGACAGCATCCTGGTCAATCTCCTCTGCACCCTCTCTAATCCAGGCAGCGTCCTGGTCAATCTCCCTTGACCCTGTCTAATCCAGGCAGCGTCCTGGTCAATCTCCACTGCACCCTCTCTAATCCCAGCTGCATCCTGGTTAATCTCTGCACTGTCTCTAATCCAGGTAGCATCCTGGTCGATCTGCTCTGCACCCTCTCTAATCCAGGCAGCATCCTGGTCAATCTCCTCTGCACCCTCCCTAAACCAGACAGCGTCCTGGTCAATCTCCTCTGCACCCCCTCTAATCCAGGCAGCATCCTGGTCAATCTCCTCTGCACCCTCTCTAATCCAGGCAGCGTCCCGGTCAATCTGCTCTGCACCCTCTCTAATCCAGGCAGCATCCTGGTCAATCTCCTCTGCACCCTCTCTAATCCAGGCAGCATCCTGGTGAATCTCCTCCGCACCCTCTCTAATCCAGGCAGCATCCCGGTCAATCTGCACTGCACCCTCTCTAATCCAGACAGCATCCTGGTCAATCTCCTCTGGAACCTCTCTAATTCAGGCAGCATCCTGGTCAATCTCTTCTGCACAAGATCTAATCCAGGCAGCATCCTGGTCACTCTCCTCTGCACCCTCTCTAATCCAGGCAGCATCCTGGTCAATCTCCTCTGCACCCTCTCTAATCAAGGCAACAACCTGGTCAATCTCATCTGCACCCTCACCAATCCAGACAGAATGCTGGTCAATCTCCTCTGGAACTTCTCTAATCCAGGCAGCATCCCGGTCAATCTCCTCTGCACCCTCTCTAATCCAGACAGCATCCTGGTCAATCTCCTCTGCACCATCTCTAATCCAGGCAACATCTTTGTCAATCTTTTCTGCACCCTCTCTAATCCAGGCAGCGTCCTGGTCAATCTGCTCTGCACCCTCACCAATCCAGACAGAATGCTGGTCAATCTCCTCTGGAACCTCTCTAATCCAGGCAGCATCCCGGTCAATCTCCTCTGCACCCTCTCTAATCCAGACAGCATCCTGGTCAATCTCCTCTGCACCCTCTCTAATCCAGGCAACATCTTTGTCAATCTTTTCTGCACACTCTCTAATCCAGGCAGCGTCCTGGTCAATCTGCTCTGCACCCTCTCTAATCCAGGCAGCATCCTGGTCAATCTCCTCTGCACAAGATCTAATCCAGGCAGCATCCTGGTGAATCTCCTCTGCACACTCTCTAATCCAGGCAGAGTCCTGGTCAATCTCCTCTGCACCCTCTCTAATCCAGGCAGCATTCTGGTCCATCTCCTCTGCACCCTCTCTAATCCAGGCAGCTTCCTGGTCAATCTCCTCTGCACCCTATCTAATCCAGGCAACATCCTGGCCAATCTCCTCTGCACCATTTCTAATCCAGGTAGCATCCTGGTCACTCTCCTCTGCACACTCTCTAATCCAGGCAGCATCCTGGTGAATCACCCTTGCACCCTCTCTAATCCAGGCAGCATCCTGGCCAATCTCCTCTGCACCCTCTCTAATCCAGGCAGCATCCTGGTGAATCACCCTTGCACCCTCTCTAATCCAGGCAGCATCCTGGTCAATCTCCCTTGACCCTCTCTAATCCAGGCAGCGTCCTGGTCAATCTCCTCTGCACTCTCTCTAATCCAGGATGCATCCTGGTAAATCTCCTCTGCACCCTCTCTAATCCAGGCAGCATCCTGGTCAATCTCCTCTGCACACTCTCGAAACCAGGCAGCTTCCTGGTCAATCTCCTCTGCACCCTCTCTAATCCAGGCAGCATCCTGGTGAATCTCCTCTGCACCCTCTCTAATCCAGGCAGCATCCTGGTCACTCTCCACTGCACCCTCTCTAATCCAGGGAGCATCCTGGTCAATCTCCTCTGCACCCTCTCTAATCCAGGCAGCGTCCTGGTCAATCTCCTCTGCACCCTCTATAATGCAGGCAGCATCCTGGTCAATCTCCTCTGCACCCTCTCTCATCCGGTCAGCATCCTGGTCAATCTCCCTTGACCCTCTCTAATCCAGGCAGCGTCCTGGTCACTCTCCTCTGCACCCTCTCTAATCCAGGCAGCATCCTGGTTAATCTCTGCACTGTCTCTAATCCAGGTAGCATCCTGGTCGATCTGCTCTGCACCCTCTCTAATCTAGAAAATGTCCTGGTCAATCTCCCTTACACCGTCTGTCATCCACGCAGCATCCTGGTCAATCTCCCTTGACCCTCTCTAATCCAGGCAGCGTCCTGGTCAATCTCCTCTGCACTCTCTCTAATCCAGGATGCATCCTGGTAAATCTCCTCTGCACCCTCTCTAATCCAGGCAGCATCCTGGTCAATCTCCTCTGCACACTCTCGAAACCAGGCAGCTTCCTGGTCAATCTCCTCTGCACCCTCTCTAATCCAGGCAGCATCCTGGTGAATCTCCTCTGCACCCTCTCTAATCCAGGCAGCATCCTGGTCACTCTCCTCTGCACCCTCTCTAATCCAGGGAGCATCCTGGTCAATCTCCTCTGCACCCTCTCTAATCCAGGCAGCGTCCTGGTCAATCTCCCTTGACCCTGTCTAATACAGGCAGCGTCCTGGTCAATCTCCTCTGCACCCTCTATAATGCAGGCAGCATCCTGGTCAATCTCCTCTGCACCCTCTCCAATCCAGACAGAACCCTGGTCAATCTCCTCTGGAAACTCTCTAATCCAGGCAGAATCCTGGTCAATCTCTACTGCACCCTCTCTAATCCAGGCAGCATCCTGGTGAATCTCCTCTGCACCCTCTCTAATCCAGACAGCATCCTGGTCAATCTCCTCTGCACCCTCTCTAATCCAGACAGCGTCCTGGTCAATCTCTGCACTGTCTCTAATCCAGGTAGCATCCTGGTCAATCTGCTCTGCACCCTCCCTAATCCAGGCAGCATCCTGGTCAATCTCCTCTGCACAAGATCTAATCCAGGTAGCATCCTGGCCAATCTCCTCTGCACCATCTCTAATCACAGCAGAATCCTGGTCAATCTCCTCTGCACCCTCTCTCATCCGGTCAGCATCCTGGTCAATCTCCCTTGACCCTCTCTAATCCAGGCAGCGTCCTGGTCACTCTCCTCTGCACCCTCTCTAATCCAGGCAGCATCCTGGTTAATCTCTGCACTGTCTCTAATCCAGGTAGCATCCTGGTCGATCTGCTCTGCACCCTCTCTAATCTAGAAAATGTCCTGGTCAATCTCCCTTACACCGTCTGTCATCCACGCAGCATCCTGGTCAATCTCCCTTGACCCTCTCTAATCCAGGCAGCGTCCTGGTCAATCTCCTCTGCACACTCTCGAAACCAGGCAGCTTCCTGGTCAATCTCCTCTGCACCCTCTCTAATCCAGGCAGCATCCTGGTGAATCTCCTCTGCACCCTCTCTAATCCAGGGAGCATCCTGGTCAATCTCCTCTGCACCCTCTCTAATCCAGGGAGCATCCTGGTCAATCTCCTCTGCACCCTCTCTCATTCGGTCAGCATCCTGGTCAATTTCCCTTGACCCTCTCCAATCCAGGCAGCGTCCTGGTCACTCTCCTCTGCACCCTCTCTAATCCAGACAGCATCCTGGTCAATCTCCTCTGCACCCTCTCTAATATAGGCAGCATCCTGGTCAATCTCCTCTGCACCCTCTCTAATCCAGGCAGCATCCCGGTCAATCTTCTCTGCACCCTCTCTAATCCAGACAGCATCCTGGTGAATCTCCTCTGCACCCTCTCTAATCCAGGCAGCGTCCTGGTCACTCTCCTCTGCACCCTCTCTAATCCAGACAGCATCCTGGTCAATCTCCTCTGCACCCTCTCTAATCCAGGCAGCGTCCTGGTCAATCTCCCTTGACCCTGTCTAATCCAGGCAGCGTCCTGGTCAATCTCCACTGCACCCTCTCTAATCCCAGCTGCATCCTGGTTAATCTCTGCACTGTCTCTAATCCAGGTAGCATCCTGGTCGATCTGCTCTGCACCCTCTCTAATCCAGGCAGCATCCTGGTCAATCTCCTCTGCACCCTCCCTAAACCAGACAGCGTCCTGGTCAATCTCCTCTGCACCCCCTCTAATCCAGGCAGCATCCTGGTCAATCTCCTCTGCACCCTCTCTAATCCAGGCAGCGTCCCGGTCAATCTGCTCTGCACCCTCTCTAATCCAGGCAGCATCCTGGTCAATCTCCTCTGCACCCTCTCTAATCCAGGCAGCATCCTGGTGAATCTCCTCCGCACCCTCTCTAATCCAGGCAGCATCCCGGTCAATCTGCACTGCACCCTCTCTAATCCAGACAGCATCCTGGTCAATCTCCTCTGGAACCTCTCTAATTCAGGCAGCATCCTGGTCAATCTCTTCTGCACAAGATCTAATCCAGGCAGCATCCTGGTCACTCTCCTCTGCACCCTCTCTAATCCAGGCAGCATCCTGGTCAATCTCCTCTGCACCCTCTCTAATCAAGGCAACAACCTGGTCAATCTCATCTGCACCCTCACCAATCCAGACAGAATGCTGGTCAATCTCCTCTGGAACTTCTCTAATCCAGGCAGCATCCCGGTCAATCTCCTCTGCACCCTCTCTAATCCAGACAGCATCCTGGTCAATCTCCTCTGCACCATCTCTAATCCAGGCAACATCTTTCTCAATCTTTTCTGCACCCTCTCTAATCCAGGCAGCGTCCTGGTCAATCTGCTCTGCACCCTCACCAATCCAGACAGAATGCTGGTCAATCTCCTCTGGAACCTCTCTAATCCAGGCAGCATCCCGGTCAATCTCCTCTGCACCCTCTCTAATCCAGACAGCATCCTGGTCAATCTCCTCTGCACCCTCTCTAATCCAGGCAACATCTTTGTCAATCTTTTCTGCACACTCTCTAATCCAGGCAGCGTGCTGGTCAATCTGCTCTGCACCCTCTCTAATCCAGGCAGCATCCTGGTCAATCTCCTCTGCACAAGATCTAATCCAGGCAGCATCCTGGTGAATCTCCTCTGCACACTCTCTAATCCAGGCAGAGTCCTGGTCAATCTCCTCTGCACCCTCTCTAATCCAGGCAGCATTCTGGTCCATCTCCTCTGCACCCTCTCTAATCCAGGCAGCTTCCTGGTCAATCTCCTCTGCACCCTATCTAATCCAGGCAACATCCTGGCCAATCTCCTCTGCACCATTTCTAATCCAGGTAGCATCCTGGTCACTCTCCTCTGCACACTCTCTAATCCAGGCAGCATCCTGGTGAATCACCCTTGCACCCTCTCTAATCCAGGCAGCATCCTGGCCAATCTCCTCTGCACCCTCTCTAATCCAGGCAGCATCCTGGTGAATCACCCTTGCACCCTCTCTAATCCAGGCAGCGTCCTGGTCAATCTCCTCTGCACCCTCTCTAATCCAGGCAGCATCCTGGTGAATCTCCTCTACACCCTCTCTAATCCAGGCAGCATCCCGGTCAATCTGCTCTGCACCCTCTCTAATCCAGACAGCATCCTGGTCAATCTCCTCTGCACCCTCTCTAATCCAGTCAGCGTCCTGGTCAATCTCCTCTGCACCCTCTATAATCCAGGCAGCGTCCTGGTGAATCACCTCTGCACCCTCTCTAATAAAGGCAGCATCCTGGTCAATCTCCTCTGCACCCTCTCTAATCCAGGCAGCATCCTGGTGAATCTCCTCTACACCCTCTCTAATCCAGGCAGCATCCCGGTCAATCTGCTCTGCACCCTCTCTAATCCAGGCAGCATCCTGGTGAATCACCCTTGCACCCTCTCTAATCCAGGCAGCATCCTGGTCAATTTCCTCTGCACCCTCTCTAATCAAGGCAACAACCTGGTCAATCTCATCTGCACACTCTCTAATCCAGGCAGAGTCCTGGTCAATCTCCTCTGCACCCTCACCAATCCAGACAGAATGCTGGTCAATCTCCTCTGGAACCTCTCTAATCCAGGCAGCATCCCGGTCAATCTCCTCTGCACCCTCTCTAATCCAGACAGCATCCTGGTCAATCTCCCCTGCACACTCTCTAATCCAGGCAGAGTCCTGGTCAATCTCCTCTGCACCCTCTCTAATCCAGGCAGCATCCTGGTCCATCTCCTCTGCACCCTCTCTAATCCAGGCAGCTTCCTGGTCAATCTCCTCTGCACCCTATCTAATCCAGGCAACATCCTGGCCAATCTCCTCTGCACCATCTCTAATCCAGGCAGCATCCTGGTCACTCTCCTCTGCACCCTCTCTAATCCAGGCAGCATCCTGGTGAATCACCCTTGCACCCTCTCTAATCCAGGCAGCGTCCTGGTCAATCTCCTCTGCACCCTCTCTAATCCAGGCAGCATCCTGGTGAATCTCCTCTACACCCTCTCTAATCCAGGCAGCATCCCGGTCAATCTGCTCTGCACCCTCTCTAATCCAGACAGCATCCTGGTCAATCTCCTCTGCACCCTCTCTAATCCAGTCAGCGTCCTGGTCAATCTCCTCTGCACCCTCTATAATCCAGACAGCGTCCTGGTCAATCTCCTCTGCACCCTCTCTAATCCAGGCAGCGTCCTGGTGAATCTCCTCTGCACCCTCTCTAATCCAGGCAGCATCCTGGTGAATCTCCTCTACACCCTCTCTAATCCAGGCAGCATCCCGGTCAATCTGCTCTGCACCCTCTCTAATCCAGGCAGCATCCTGGTCAATCTCCTCTGCACCCTCTCTAATCCAGTCAGCGTCCCGGTCAATCTGCTCTGCACCCTCTCTAATCCAGGCAGCATCCTGGTCAATCTCCTCTGCACCCTCTCTAATCCAGGCAGCATCCTGGTGAATCTCCTCCGCACCCTCTCTAATCCAGGCAGCATCCCGGTCAATCTGCACTGCACCCTCTCTAATCCAGACAGCATCCTGGTCAATCTCCTCTGGAACCTCTCTAATTCAGGCAGCATCCTGGTCAATCTCTTCTGCACAAGATCTAATCCAGGCAGCATCCTGGTCACTCTCCTCTGCACCCTCTCTAATCCAGGCAGCATCCTGGTCAATCTCCTCTGCACCCTCTCTAATCAAGGCAACAACCTGGTCAATCTCATCTGCACCCTCACCAATCCAGACAGAATGCTGGTCAATCTCCTCTGGAACCTCTCTAATCCAGGCAGCATCCCGGTCAATCTCCTCTGCACCCTCTCTAATCCAGACAGCATCCTGGTCAATCTCCTCTGCACCATCTCTAATCCAGGCAACATCTTTGTCAATCTTTTCTGCACCCTCTCTAATCCAGGCAGCGTCCTGGTCAATCTGCTCTGCACCCTCACCAATCCAGACAGAATGCTGGTCAATCTCCTCTGGAACCTCTCTAATCCAGGCAGCATCCCGGTCAATCTCCTCTGCACCCTCTCTAATCCAGACAGCATCCTGGTCAATCTCCTCTGCACCCTCTCTAATCCAGGCAGCGTCCTGGTCAATCTGCTCTGCACCCTCTCTAATCCAGGCAGCATCCTGGTCAATCTCCTCTGCACAAGATCTAATCCAGGCAGCATCCTGGTGAATCTCCTCTGCACCCTCTCTAATCCAGACAGCATCCTGGTCAATCTCCCCTGCACACTCTCTAATGCAGGCAGAGTCCTGGTCAATCTCCTCTGCACCCTCTCTAATCCAGGCAGCATTCTGGTCCATCTCCTCTGCACCCTCTCTAATCCAGGCAGCTTCCTGGTCAATCTCCTCTGCACCCTATCTAATCCAGGCAACATCCTGGCCAATCTCCTCTGCACCATCTCTAATCCAGGTAGCATCCTGGTCACTCTCCTCTGCACCCTCTCTAATCCAGGCAGCATCCTGGTGAATCACCCTTGCACCCTCTCTAATCCAGGCAGCATCCTGGTCAATTTCCTCTGCACCCTCTCTAATCAAGGCAACAACCTGGTCAATCTCATCTGCACACTCTCTAATCCAGGCAGAGTCCTGGTCAATCTCCTCTGCACCCTCACCAATCCAGACAGAATGCTGGTCAATCTCCTCTGGAACCTCTCTAATCCAGGCAGCATCCCGGTCAATCTCCTCTGCACCCTCTCTAATCCAGACAGCATCCTGGTCAATCTCCCCTGCACACTCTCTAATCCAGGCAGAGTCCTGGTCAATCTCCTCTGCACCCTCTCTAATCCAGGCAGCATCCTGGTCCATCTCCTCTGCACCCTCTCTAATCCAGGCAGCTTCCTGGTCAATCTCCTCTGCACCCTATCTAATCCAGGCAACATCCTGGCCAATCTCCTCTGCACCATCTCTAATCCAGGCAGCATCCTGGTCACTCTCCTCTGCACCCTCTCTAATCCAGGCAGCATCCTGGTGAATCACCCTTGCACCCTCTCTAATCCAGGCAGCGTCCTGGTCAATCTCCTCTGCACCCTCTCTAATCCAGGCAGCATCCTGGTGAATCTCCTCTACACCCTCTCTAATCCAGGCAGCATCCCGGTCAATCTGCTCTGCACCCTCTCTAATCCAGACAGCATCCTGGTCAATCTCCTCTGCACCCTCTCTAATCCAGTCAGCGTCCTGGTCAATCTCCTCTGCACCCTCTATAATCCAGACAGCGTCCTGGTCAATCTCCTCTGCACCCTCTCTAATCCAGGCAGCGTCCTGGTGAATCACCTCTGCACCCTCTCTAATAAAGGCAGCATCCTGGTCAATCTCCTCTGCACCCTCTCTAATCCAGGCAGCATCCTGGTGAATCTCCTCTACACCCTCTCTAATCCAGGCAGCATCCCGGTCAATCTGCTCTGCACCCTCTCTAATCCAGACAGCATCCTGGTCAATCTCCTCTGCACCCTCTCTAATCCAGTCAGCGTCCTGGTCAATCTCCTCTGCACCCTCTATAATCCAGACAGCGTCCTGGTCAATCTCCTCTGCACCCTCTCTAATCCAAGCAGCGTCCTGGTGAATCACCTCTGCACCCTCTCTAATAAAGGCAGCATCCTGGTCAATCTCCTCTGCACCCTCTCTAATCCAGGCAGCGTCCTGGTCAATCTCCTCTGGACCCTCTCTAATCCAGGCAACATCTTGGTCAATCTTTTCTGCACCCTCTCTAATCCAGGCAGCATCCTGGTCCATCTCCTCTGCACAAGATCTAATCCAGGCAGCATCCTGGTCACTCTCCTCTGCACCCTCTCTAATCCAGGCAGCATCCTGGTCAATCTCCTCTGCACCCTCTCTAATCCAGGCAGCATCCTGGTCAATCTCCTCTGCACCCTCTCTAATCCAGGCAGCATCCTGGTCAATCTCCTCTGCACCCTCTCTAATCCAGTCAGCATCCTGGTCAATCACCTCTGAAACCCTCTCTAATTTAGGCAGCATCCAGGCCAAACTCATCTGCACCCTCTCTAATCCAGGATGCATCCTGGTAAATCTCCCCTGCACCCGCTCTAATCCAGGCAGCGTCCTGGTCAATCTCCTCTGCACCCTCTCTAATCAAGGCAACAACCTGGTCAATCTCATCTGCACCCTCTCTAATCCAGGCAGCACCCCAGTAAATGTCCTCTGCACGCTCTCTAATCCAGGCAGCATCCCGGTCAATCTCCTCTGCACCCTCTCTAATCAAGGCAACAACCTGGTCAATCTCATCTGCACCCTCTCTAATCCAGGCAGCACCCCAGTAAAGCTCCTCTGCACGCTCTCTAATCTAGGCAGCATCCTGGTCAATCTCTTCTGCACCCTCTCTAATCCAGGCAGCATTCCGGTCAATCTGCTCTGCACCCTCTCTAATCCAGACAGCATCCTGGTCAATCTCCTCTGCACCCTCTCTAATCCAGTCAGCGTCCTGGTCAATCTCCTCTGCACCCTCTCTAATACAGGCAGCGTCCTGGTGAATCTCCTCTGCACCCTCTCTAATCCAGGCAGCATCCTGGTCAATCTCCTCTGCACCCTCTCTAATCCAGGCAGCGTCCTGGTCAATCTGCTCTGCACCCTCTCTAATCCAGGCAGCATCCTGGTCAATCTCCTCTGCACAAGATCTAATCCAGGCAGCATCCTGGTGAATCTCCTCTGCACCCTCTCTAATCCAGACAGCATCCTGGTCAATCTCCCCTGCACACTCTCTAATGCAGGCAGAGTCCTGGTCAATCTCCTCTGCACCCTCTCTAATCCAGGCAGCATTCTGGTCCATCTCCTCTGCACCCTCTCTAATCCAGGCAGCTTCCTGGTCAATCTCCTCTGCACCCTATCTAATCCAGGCAACATCCTGGCCAATCTCCTCTGCACCATCTCTAATCCAGGTAGCATCCTGGTCACTCTCCTCTGCACCCTCTCTAATCCAGGCAGCATCCTGGTGAATCACCCTTGCACCCTCTCTAATCCAGGCAGCATCCTGGTCAATTTCCTCTGCACCCTCTCTAATCAAGGCAACAA
The DNA here is from genome assembly GCF_030144855.1 of Hypanus sabinus. Classification (NCBI taxonomy): domain Eukaryota; kingdom Metazoa; phylum Chordata; class Chondrichthyes; order Myliobatiformes; family Dasyatidae; genus Hypanus; species Hypanus sabinus. The sequence continues at coordinate 30,084 of NW_026779468.1, forward strand.
CCTGGTCAATCTCATCTGCACACTCTCTAATCCAGGCAGAGTCCTGGTCAATCTCCTCTGCACCCTCACCAATCCAGACAGAATGCTGGTCAATCTCCTCTGGAACCTCTCTAATCCAGGCAGCATCCCGGTCAATCTCCTCTGCACCCTCTCTAATCCAGACAGCATCCTGGTCAATCTCCCCTGCACACTCTCTAATCCAGGCAGAGTCCTGGTCAATCTCCTCTGCACCCTCTCTAATCCAGGCAGCATCCTGGTCCATCTCCTCTGCACCCTCTCTAATCCAGGCAGCTTCCTGGTCAATCTCCTCTGCACCCTATCTAATCCAGGCAACATCCTGGCCAATCTCCTCTGCACCATCTCTAATCCAGGCAGCATCCTGGTCACTCTCCTCTGCACCCTCTCTAATCCAGGCAGCATCCTGGTGAATCACCCTTGCACCCTCTCTAATCCAGGCAGCGTCCTGGTCAATCTCCTCTGCACCCTCTCTAATCCAGGCAGCATCCTGGTGAATCTCCTCTACACCCTCTCTAATCCAGGCAGCATCCCGGTCAATCTGCTCTGCACCCTCTCTAATCCAGACAGCATCCTGGTCAATCTCCTCTGCACCCTCTCTAATCCAGTCAGCGTCCTGGTCAATCTCCTCTGCACCCTCTATAATCCAGACAGCGTCCTGGTCAATCTCCTCTGCACCCTCTCTAATCCAGGCAGCGTCCTGGTGAATCACCTCTGCACCCTCTCTAATAAAGGCAGCATCCTGGTCAATCTCCTCTGCACCCTCTCTAATCCAGGCAGCATCCTGGTGAATCTCCTCTACACCCTCTCTAATCCAGGCAGCATCCCGGTCAATCTGCTCTGCACCCTCTCTAATCCAGACAGCATCCTGGTCAATCTCCTCTGCACCCTCTCTAATCCAGTCAGCGTCCTGGTCAATCTCCTCTGCACCCTCTATAATCCAGACAGCGTCCTGGTCAATCTCCTCTGCACCCTCTCTAATCCAGGCAGCGTCCTGGTGAATCTCCTCTGCACCCTCTCTAATCCAGGCAGAGTCCTGGTCAATCTCCTCTGCACCCTCTCTAATCCAGGCAGCATCCTGGTCAATCTCCTCTGCACCGTCTCTTATCCAGGCAGCGTCCTGGTCAATCTCCTCTGTACCCTCTAATCCAGGCAGACCCTGGTCAATCTTCTCTGCACTCTTTCTAATCCAGACAGCGTCCCGGTCAATCTCCTCTGCACCCTCTCTAATCCAGGCAGCATCCTGGTCCATCTCCTCTGCACCCTCTCTTATCCAGGCAGCTTCCTGGTCAATCTCCTCTGCACCCTATCTAATCCAGGCAACATCCTGGTCAATCTCCTCTGCACCCTCTCCAATCCAGGCAGCATCCTGGAGAATCTCCTCTGCACCCTCTCTAATCCAGGCAGCATCCTGGTCAATCTCCTCTGCACCCTCTCTAATCCAGGCAGCATCCTGGTGAATCTCCTCTGCACCCTCTCGAATCCAGGCAGCATCCTGGTGAATCTCCTCTGCACCCTCTCTAATCCAGACAGCATCCTGGTGAATCTCCCCTGCACACTCTCTAATCCAGGCAGAGTCCTGGACAATCTCCTCTGCACCCTCTCTAATCCAGGCAACATCTTGGTCAATCTTTTCTGCACCCTCTCTAATCCAGGCAGCGTCCTGGTCAATCTGCTCTGCACCCTCTCTAAGCCAGGCAGCATCCTGGTCAATCTCCTCTGCACAAGATCTAATCCAGGCAGCATCCTGGTCACTCTCCTCTGCACCCTCTCTAATCCAGGCAGCGTCCTGGTCAATCTCCACTGCACCCTCTCTAATCCAGGCAGCATCCTGGTCCATCTCCTCTGCACCCTCTCTAATCCAGACAGCGTCCCGGACAATCTCCTCTGCACCCTCTCTAATTCAGGCAGCATCCTGGTCCATCTCCTCTGCACCCTCTCTAATCCAGGCAGCTTCCTGGTCAATCTCCTCTGCACCCTCTCTAATCCAGGCAGCATCCTGGTCCATCTCCTCTGCACCCTCTCTAATCCAGGCAGCTTCCTGGTCAATCTCCTCTGCACCCTCTCTAATCCAGGGAACATCCTGGTCAATCTTTTCTGCACCCTCTCTAATCCAGGCAGCGTCCTGGTCAATCTGCTCTGCACCCTCTCTAAGCCAGGCAGCATCCTGGTCAATCTCCTCTGCACAAGATCTAATCCAGGCAGCATCCTGGTCACTCTCCTCTGCACCCTCTCTAATCCAGGCAGCGTCCTGGTCAATCTCCACTGCACCCTCTCTAATCCAGGCAGCATCCTGGTCCATCTCCTCTGCACCCTCTCTAATCCAGACAGCTTCCTGGTCAATCTCCTCTGCACCCTCTCTAATCCAGACAGCGTCCCGGACAATCTCCTCTGCACCCTCTCTAATTCAGGCAGCATCCTGGTCCATCTCCTCTGCACCCTCTCTAATCCAGGCAGCTTCCTGGTCAATCTCCTCTGCACCCTCTCTAATCCAGGCAGCATCCTGGTCCATCTCCTCTGCACCCTCTCTAATCCAGGCAGCTTCCTGGTCAATCTCCTCTGCACCCTCTCTAATCCAGGCAACATCCTGGTCAATCTCCTCTGCACCCTCTCTAATCCAGGCAACATCCTGGTCAATCTCCTCTGCACCCTCTCCAATCCAGGCAGCATCCTGGTGAATCTCCTCTGCACCCTCTCCAATCCAGGCAGCATCCCGGTCAATCTCCTCTGCACCCTCTCTAATCCAGACAGCATCCAGGTCAATCTCCTCTGCACCCTCTCTAATCCAGGCAACATCTTGGTCAATCTTTTCTGCACCCTCTCTAATCCAGGCAGCATCCTGGTCAATCTGCTCTGCACCCTCTCTAATCCAGGCAGCATCCTGGTCAATCTCCTCTGCACCCTCTCTAATCCAGGCAGCATCCTGGTCCATCTCCTCTGCACCCTCTCTAATCCAGGCAGATTCCTGGTCAATCTCCTCTGCACCCTCACCAATCCAGACAGAATGCTGGTCAATCTCCTCTGGAACCTCTCTAATCCAGGCAGCATCCCGGTCAATCTCCTCTGCACCCTCTCTAATCCAGACAGCATCCTGGTCAATCTCCTCTGCACCCTCTCTAATCCAGGCAACATCTTGGTCAATCTTTTCTGCACCCTCTCTAATCCAGGCAGCATCCTGGTCAATCTGCTCTGCACCCTCTCTAATCCAGGCAGCATCCTGGTCAATCTCCTCTGCACCCTCTCCAATCCAGGCAGCATCCTGGTCAATCTCCTCTGCACCCTCTCTAATCCAGGAAGCATCCTCGTGAATCTCCTCTGCACCCTCTCTTATCCAGGCAGCGTCCTGGTCAATCTCCACTGTACACTCTCTAATCCAGGCAGCATCCTGGTCAATCTTCTTTGCACCCTCTCTAATCCAGACAGCGTCCCGGTCAATCTCCTCTGCACCCTCTCTAATCCAGGCAGCATCCTGGTCCATCTCCTCTGCACCCTCACTAATCCAGGCAGCTTCCTGGTCAATCTCCTCTGCACCCTCACCAATCCAGACAGAATGCTGGTCAATCTCCTCTGGAACCTCTCTAATCCAGGCAGCATCCCGGTCAATCTCCTCTGCACCCTCTCTAATCCAGACAGCATCCTGGTCAATCTCCTCTGCACCCTCTCTAATCCAGGCAACATCTTGGTCAATCTTTTCTGCACCCTCTCTAATCCAGGCAGCATCCTGGTCAATCTGCTCTTCACCCTCTCTAATCCAGGCAGCATCCTGGTCAATCTCCTCTGCACAAGATCTAATCCAGGCAGCATCCTGGCCAATCTCCTCTGCACCATCTCTAATCCAGGTAGCATCCTGGTCACTCTCCTCTGCACCCTCTCTAATCCAGGCAGCATCCTGGTGAATCACCCTTGCACCCTCTCTAATCCAGGCAGCGTCCTGGTCAATCTCCTCTGCACCCTCTCTAATCCAGGCAGCGTCCTGGTGAATCTCCTCTGCACCTTCTCTAATCCAGGCAGCATCCCGGTCAATCTTTTCTGCACCTTCTCTAATCCAGGCAGCATCCTGGTCCATCTCCTCTGCACAAGATCTAATCCAGACAGCATCCTGGTCACTCTCCTCTGCACCCTCTCTAATCCAGGCAGCATCCTGGTCAATCTCCTCTGCACCCTCTCTAATCCAGTCAGCATCCTGGTCAATCCCCTCTGAAACCCTCTCTAATTTAGGCAGCATCCAGGCCAAACTCATCTGCACCCTCTCTAATCCAGGATGCATCCTGGTAAATCTCCCCTGCACCCGCTCTAATCCAGTCAGCGTCCTGGTCAATCTCCTCTGCACCCTCACCAATCCAGACAGAATCCTGGTCAATCTCCTCTGGAACCTCTCTAATCCAGGCAGCATCCCGGTCAATCTCCTCTGCACCCTCTCTAATCCAGGCAGCATCCTGGTCAATATTCTCTGCACCCTCTCTAATCAAGGCAACAACCTGGTCAATCTCATCTGCACCCTCTCTAATCCAGGCAGCACCCCAGTAAATCTCCTCTGCACGCACTCTAATCCAGGCAGCATCCCGGTCAATCTCCTCTGCACACTCTCTAATCAAGGCAACAACCTGGTCAATCTCATCTGCACCCTCTCTAATCCAGGCAGCACCCCAGTAAATCTCCTCTGCACGCTCTCTAATCTAGGCAGCATCCTGGTCAATCTTCTCTGCAACCTCTCTAATCCAGGCAGCATCATGGTCAATCTCCTCTGCACCCTCCCTCATCCAAGCACCATCCTGGTGAATCTCCTCTGCACCCTCTCTAATCCAGGCAGCATCATGGTGAATCTCCTCTGCACCCTCTCTAATCTAGGCCACGTCTTGGTCAATCTCCCTTGCACCCTCTCTAAACCAGACAGCATCCTGGTCAATCTCCCCTGCACACTCTCTAATCCAGGCAGATTCCTGGTCAATCTCCTCTGCACCCTCTCTAATCCAGGCAGCATCCTGGTGAATCTCCTCTACACCCTCTCTTACCCAGGCAGCGTCCTGGTCAATCTCCTCTGTACCCTCTCTAATCCAGGCAGCATCCTGGTCAATCTTCTCTGCACCCTCTCTAATCCAGACAGCGTCCCGGTCAATCTCCTCTGCAACCTCTCTAATCCAGGCAGCATCCTGGACCATCTCCTCTGCACCCTCTCTAATCCAGGCAGCTTCCTGGTCAATCTCCTCTCCACCCTCTCCAATCCAGACAGCATCCTGGTCAATCTCCTCTGCACCCTCTCTAATCCAGGCAGCATCCTGGTGAATCTCCTCTGCACCCTCTCTAATCCAGGCAGAGTCCTGGTCAATCTCCTCTGCACCCTCTCTAATCCAGGCAGCATCCTGGTCAATCCCCTCTGCACCCTCACCAATCCAGACAGTATGCTGGTCAATCTCCTCTGGAACCTCTCTAATCCAGGCAGCATCCCGGTCAATCTCCTCTGCACCCTCTCTAATCCAGACAGCATCCTGGTCAATCTCCTCTGCACCCTCTCTAATCAAGGCAACAACCTGGTCGATCTCATCTGCACTCTCTCTAATCCACTCAGCATCCTGGTCAATCTCCTCTGCACCCTCTCTAATCCAGGCAACATCTTGGTCAATCTTTTCTGCACCCTCTCTAATCCAGGCAGCGTCCTGGTCAATCTGCTCTGCACCCTCTCTAATCCAGGCAGCATCCTGGTCAATCTCCTCTGCACAAGATCTAATCCAGGCAGCATCCTGGCCAATCTCCTCTGCACCATCTCTAATCCAGGTAGCATCCTGGTCACTCTCCTCTGCACCCTCTCTAATCCAGGCAGCATCCTGGTGAATCACCCTTGCACCCTCTCTAATCCAGGCAGCGTCCTGGTCAATCTCCTCTGCACTCTCTCTAATCCAGACAGCATCCTGGTCAATCTCCTCTGCACCCTCTCTAATCCAGACAGCGTCCTGGTCAATCTCCTCTGCACCCTCTATAATCCAGACAGCGTCCTGGTCAATCTCTGCACTGTCTCTAATCCAGGTAGCATCCTGGTCAATCTGCTCTGCACCCTCCCTAATCCAGGCAGCATCCTGGTCAATCTCCTCTGCACAAGATCTAATCCAGGTAGCATCCTGGCCAATCTCCTCTGCACCATCTCTAATCACAGCAGAATCCTGGTCAATCTCCTCTGCACCATCTCTAATCACAGCAGAATCCTGGTCAATCTCCTCTGCACCCTCTCTAATCCAGACAGCATCCTGGTCAATCTCCTCTGCACCCTCTCTAATCCAGGCAGCATCCTGGCCAATCTCCTCTGCACCATCTCTAATCCAGATAGCATCCTGGTCACTCTCCTCTGCACACTCTCTAATCCAGGCAGCATCCTGGTGAATCACCCTTGCACCCTCTCTAATCCAGGCAGCGTCCTGGTCAATCTCCTCTGCACTCTCTCTAATCCAGGCAGCATCCTGGTGAATCTCCTCTGCACCCTCTCTAATCCAGGCAGCATCCCGGTCAATCTACTCTGCACCCTCTCTAATCCAGACAGCATCCTGGTCAATCTCCTCTGCACCCTCTCTAATCCAGTCAGCGTCCTGGTCAATCTCCTCTGCACCCTCTATAATCCAGACAGCGTCCTGGTCAATCTCCTCTGCACCCTCTCTAATCCAGGCAGCATCCTGGTCAATCTCCTCTGCACCCTCTCTAATCCAGGCAGCGTCCTGGTCAATCTCCTCTGGACCCTCTCTAATCCAGGCAACATCTTGGTCAATCTTTTCTGCACCTTCTCTAATCCAGGCAGCATCCTGGTCCATCTCCTCTGCACAAGATCTAATCCAGACAGCATCCTGGTCACTCTCCTCTGCACCCTCTCTAATCCAGGCAGCATCCTGGTCAATCTCCTCTGCACCCTCTCTAATCCAGTCAGCATCCTGGTCAATCCCCTCTGAAACCCTCTCTAATTTAGGCAGCATCCAGGCCAAACTCATCTGCACCCTCTCTAATCCAGGATGCATCCTGGTAAATCTCCCCTGCACCCGCTCTAATCCAGGCAGCGTCCTGGTCAATCTCCTCTGCACCCTCACCAATCCAGACAGAATCCTGGTCAATCTCCTCTGGAACCTCTCTAATCCAGGCAGCATCCCGGTCAATCTCCTCTGCACCCTCTCTAATCCAGGCAGCATCCTGGTCAATATTCTCTGCACCCTCTCTAATCAAGGCAACAACCTGGTCAATCTCATCTGCACCCTCTCTAATCCAGGCAGCACCCCAGTAAATCTCCTCTGCACGCACTCTAATCCAGGCAGCATCCCGGTCAATCTCCTCTGCACACTCTCTAATCAAGGCAACAACCTGGTCAATCTCATCTGCACCCTCTCTAATCCAGGCAGCACCCCAGTAAATCTCCTCTGCACGCTCTCTAATCTAGGCAGCATCCTGGTCAATCTTCTCTGCAACCTCTCTAATCCAGGCAGCATCATGGTCAATCTCCTCTGCACCCTCCCTCATCCAAGCACCATCCTGGTGAATCTCCTCTGCACCCTCTCTAATCCAGGCAGCATCATGGTGAATCTCCTCTGCACCCTCTCTAATCTAGGCCACGTCTTGGTCAATCTCCCTTGCACCCTCTCTAAACCAGACAGCATCCTGGTCAATCTCCCCTGCACACTCTCTAATCCAGGAAGATTCCTGGTCAATCTCCTCTGCACCCTCTCTAATCCAGGCAGCATCCTGGTGAATCTCCTCTACACCCTCTCTTACCCAGGCAGCGTCCTGGTCAATCTCCTCTGTACCCTCTCTAATCCAGGCAGCATCCTGGTCAATCTTCTCTGCACCCTCTCTAATCCAGACAGCGTCCCGGTCAATCTCCTCTGCAACCTCTCTAATCCAGGCAGCATCCTGGACCATCTCCTCTGCACCCTCTCTAATCCAGGCAGCTCCCTGGTCAATCTCCTCTCCACCCTCTCCAATCCAGACAGCATCCTGGTCAATCTCCTCTGAACCCTCTCTAATCCAGGCAGCATCCTGGTGAATCTCCTCTGCACCCTCTCTAATCCAGGCAGAGTCCTGGTCAATCTCCTCTGCACCCTCTCTAATCCAGGCAGCATCCTGGTCAATCTCCTCTGCACCGTCTCTTATCCAGGCAGCGTCCTGGTCAATCTCCTCTGTACCCTCTAATCCAGGCAGACCCTGGTCAATCTTCTCTGCACTCTTTCTAATCCAGACAGCGTCCCGGTCAATCTCCTCTGCACCCTCTCTAATCCAGGCAGCATCCTGGTCCATCTCCTCTGCACCCTCTCTAATCCAGGCAGCTTCCTGGTCAATCTCCTCTGCACCCTATCAAATCCAGGCAACATCCTGGTCAATCTCCTCTGCACCCTCTCCAATCCAGGCAGCATCCTGGAGAATCTCCTCTGCACCCTCTCTAATCCAGGCAGCATCCTGGTCAATCTCCTCTGCACCCTCTCTAATCCAGGCAGCATCCTGGTGAATCTCCTCTGCACCCTCTCGAATCCAGGCAGCATCCTGGTGAATCTCCTCTGCACCCTCTCTAATCCAGACAGCATCCTGGTGAATCTCCCCTGCACACTCTCTAATCCAGGCAGAGTCCTGGACAATCTCCTCTGCACCCTCTCTAATCCAGGCAACATCTTGGTCAATCTTTTCTGCACCCTCTCTAATCCAGGCAGCGTCCTGGTCAATCTGCTCTGCACCCTCTCTAAGCCAGGCAGCATCCTGGTCAATCTCCTCTGCACAAGATCTAATCCAGGCAGCATCCTGGTCACTCTCCTCTGCACCCTCTCTAATCCAGGCAGCGTCCTGGTCAATCTCCACTGCACCCTCTCTAATCCAGGCAGCATCCTGGTCCATCTCCTCTGCACCCTCTCTAATCCAGACAGCTTCCTGGTCAATCTCCTCTGCACCCTCTCTAATCCAGACAGCGTCCCGGACAATCTCCTCTGCACCCTCTCTAATTCAGGCAGCATCCTGGTCCATCTCCTCTGCACCCTCTCTAATCCAGGCAGCTTCCTGGTCAATCTCCTCTGCACCCTCTCTAATCCAGGCAGCATCCTGGTCCATCTCCTCTGCACCCTCTCTAATCCAGGCAGCTTCCTGGTCAATCTCCTCTGCACCCTCTCTAATCCAGGCAACATCCTGGTCAATCTCCTCTGCACCCTCTCTAATCCAGGCAACATCCTGGTCAATCTCCTCTGCACCCTCTCCAATCCAGGCAGCATCCTGGTGAATCTCCTCTGCACCCTCTCCAATCCAGGCAGCATCCCGGTCAATCTCCTCTGCACCCTCTCTAATCCAGACAGCATCCTGGTCAATCTCCTCTGCACCCTCTCTAATCCAGGCAACATCTTGGTCAATCTTTTCTGCACCCTCTCTAATCCAGGCAGCATCCTGGTCAATCTGCTCTGCACCCTCTCTAATCCAGGCAGCATCCTGGTCAATCTCCTCTGCACCCTCTCTAATCCAGGCAGCATCCTGGTCCATCTCCTCTGCACCCTCTCTAATCCAGGCAGATTCCTGGTCAATCTCCTCTGCACCCTCACCAATCCAGACAGAATGCTGGTCAATCTCCTCTGGAACCTCTCTAATCCAGGCAGCATCCCGGTCAATCTCCTCTGCACCCTCTCTAATCCAGACAGCATCCTGGTCAATCTCCTCTGCACCCTCTCTAATCCAGGCAACATCTTGGTCAATCTTTTCTGCACCCTCTCTAATCCAGGCAGCATCCTGGTCAATCTGCTCTGCACCCTCTCTAATCCAGGCAGCATCCTGGTCAATCTCCTCTGCACCCTCTCCAATCCAGGCAGCATCCTGGTCAATCTCCTCTGCACCCTCTCTAATCCAGGAAGCATCCTCGTGAATCTCCTCTGCACCCTCTCTTATCCAGGCAGCGTCCTGGTCAATCTCCACTGTACACTCTCTAATCCAGGCAGCATCCTGGTCAATCTTCTCTGCACCCTCTCTAATCCAGACAGCGTCCCGGTCAATCTCCTCTGCACCCTCTCTAATCCAGGCAGCATCCTGGTCCATCTCCTCTGCACCCTCACTAATCCAGGCAGCTTCCTGGTCAATCTCCTCTGCACCCTCACCAATCCAGACAGAATGCTGGTCAATCTCCTCTGCACCCTCTCTAATCCAGGCAGCATCCTGGTCAATCTCCTCTGCACCCTCTCTAATCCAGGCAGCATCCTGGTGAATCTCCTCTGCACCCTCTCGAATCCAGGCAGCATCCTGGTGAATCTCCTCTGCACCCTCTCTAATCCAGACAGCATCCTGGTGAATCTCCCCTGCACACTCTCTAATCCAGGCAGAGTCCTGGACAATCTCCTCTGCACCCTCTCTAATCCAGGCAACATCTTGGTCAATCTTTTCTGCACCCTCTCTAATCCAGGCAGCGTCCTGGTCAATCTGCTCTGCACCCTCTCTAAGCCAGGCAGCATCCTGGTCAATCTCCTCTGCACAAGATCTAATCCAGGCAGCATCCTGGTCACTCTCCTCTGCACCCTCTCTAATCCAGGCAGCGTCCTGGTCAATCTCCACTGCACCCTCTCTAATCCAGGCAGCATCCTGGTCCATCTCCTCTGCACCCTCTCTAATCCAGACAGCTTCCTGGTCAATCTCCTCTGCACCCTCTCTAATCCAGACAGCGTCCCGGACAATCTCCTCTGCACCCTCTCTAATTCAGGCAGCATCCTGGTCCATCTCCTCTGCACCCTCTCTAATCCAGGCAGCTTCCTGGTCAATCTCCTCTGCACCCTCTCTAATCCAGGCAGCATCCTGGTCCATCTCCTCTGCACCCTCTCTAATCCAGGCAGCTTCCTGGTCAATCTCCTCTGCACCCTCTCTAATCCAGGCAACATCCTGGTCAATCTCCTCTGCACCCTCTCTAATCCAGGCAACATCCTGGTCAATCTCCTCTGCACCCTCTCCAATCCAGGCAGCATCCTGGTGAATCTCCTCTGCACCCTCTCCAATCCAGGCAGCATCCCGGTCAATCTCCTCTGCACCCTCTCTAATCCAGACAGCATCCTGGTCAATCTCCTCTGCACCCTCTCTAATCCAGGCAACATCTTGGTCAATCTTTTCTGCACCCTCTCTAATCCAGGCAGCATCCTGGTCAATCTGCTCTGCACCCTCTCTAATCCAGGCAGCATCCTGGTCAATCTCCTCTGCACCCTCTCTAATCCAGGCAGCATCCTGGTCCATCTCCTCTGCACCCTCTCTAATCCAGGCAGATTCCTGGTCAATCTCCTCTGCACCCTCACCAATCCAGACAGAATGCTGGTCAATCTCCTCTGGAACCTCTCTAATCCAGGCAGCATCCCGGTCAATCTCCTCTGCACCCTCTCTAATCCAGACAGCATCCTGGTCAATCTCCTCTGCACCCTCTCTAATCCAGGCAACATCTTGGTCAATCTTTTCTGCACCCTCTCTAATCCAGGCAGCATCCTGGTCAATCTGCTCTGCACCCTCTCTAATCCAGGCAGCATCCTGGTCAATCTCCTCTGCACCCTCTCCAATCCAGGCAGCATCCTGGTCAATCTCCTCTGCACCCTCTCTAATCCAGGAAGCATCCTCGTGAATCTCCTCTGCACCCTCTCTTATCCAGGCAGCGTCCTGGTCAATCTCCACTGTACACTCTCTAATCCAGGCAGCATCCTGGTCAATCTTCTCTGCACCCTCTCTAATCCAGACAGCGTCCCGGTCAATCTCCTCTGCACCCTCTCTAATCCAGGCAGCATCCTGGTCCATCTCCTCTGCACCCTCACTAATCCAGGCAGCTTCCTGGTCAATCTCCTCTGCACCCTCACCAATCCAGACAGAATGCTGGTCAATCTCCTCTGGAACCTCTCTAATCCAGGCAGCATCCCGGTCAATCTCCTCTGCACCCTCTCTAATCCAGACAGCATCCTGGTCAATCTCCTCTGCACCCTCTGTAATCCAGGCAATATCTTGGTCAATCTTTTCTGCACCCTCTCTAATCCAGGCAGCATCCTGGTCAATCTGCTCTTCACCCTCTCTAATCCAGGCAGCATCCTGGTCAATCTCCTCTGCACAAGATCTAATCCAGGCAGCATCCTGGCCAATCTCCTCTGCACCATCTCTAATCCAGGTAGCATCCTGGTCACTCTCCTCTGCACCCTCTCTAATCCAGGCAGCATCCTGGTGAATCACCCTTGCACCCTCTCTAATCCAGGCAGCGTCCTGGTCAATCTCCTCTGCACCCTCTCTAATCCAGGCAGCGTCCTGGTGAATCTCCTCTGCACCTTCTCTAATCCAGGCAGCATCCCGGTCAATCTGCTCTGCACCCTCTCTAATCCAGACAGCATCCTGGTCAATCTCCTCTGCACCCTCTCTAATCCAGTCAGCGTCCTGGTCAATCTCCTCTGCACCCTCTATAATCCAGACAGCGTCCTGGTCAATCTCCTCTGCACCCTCTCTAATCCAGGCAGCGTCCTGGTGAATCTCCTCTGCACCCTCTCTAATCCAGGCAGCATCCTGGTCAATCTCCTCTGCACCCTCTCTAATCCAGGCAGCATCCTGGTCCATCTCTTCTGCAAAAGATCTAATCCAGGCAGCATCCTGGTCACTCTCCCCTGCACCCTCTCTAATCCAGGCAGCGTCCTGGTCAATCTCCTCTGGACCCTCTCTAATCCAGGCAACATCTTGGTCAATCTTTTCTGCACCCTCTCTAATCCAGGCAGCATCCTGGTCCATCTCTTCTGCACAAGATCTAATCCAGGCAGCATCCTGGTCACTCTCCCCTGCACCCGCTCTAATCCAGGCAGCTTCCTGGTCAATCTCATCTGCACTCACTCTAATCCACTCAGTATCCTGGTCAATCTCCTCTGCACCCTCACCAATCCAGACAGAATCCTGGTCAATCACCTCTGGAACCTCTCTAATCAAGGCAACAACCTGGTCAATCTCATCTGCACCCTCTCTAATCCAGGCAGCACCCCAGTAAATCTCCTCTGCACGCTCTCTAATCCAGGCAGCATCCCGGTCAATCTCCTCTGCACCCTCTCTAATCCAGGCAGCTTCCTGGTCAATCTCCTCTGCACCCTCTCTAATCCAGGCAGCATCCTGGTGAATCTCCTCTGCACCCTCTCGAATCCAGGCAGCATCCTGGTGAATCTCCTCTGCACCCTCTCTAATCCAGGCAGCACCCCAGTAAATCTCCTCTGCACCCTCTCTAATCTAGGCAGCATCCTGGTCCATCTCCTCTGCACCCTCTCTAATCCAGGCAGCATCCTGGTCAATCTCCTCTGCACCCTCCCTCATCCAAGCACCATCCTGGTGAATCTCCTCTGCACCCTCTCTAATCCAGGCAGCATCATGGTGAATCTCCTCTGCACCCTCTCTAATCTAGGCCACGTCTTGGTCAATCTCCCTTGCACCCTATCTAATCCAGACAGCATCCTGGTCAATCTCCCCTGCACACTCTCTAATCCAGGCAGAGTCCTGGTCAATCTCCTCTGCACCCTCTCTAATCCAGGCAGCATCCTGGTGAATCTCCTCTACACCCTCTCTTACCCAGGCAGCGTCCTGGTCAATCTCCTCTGTACCCTCTCTAATCCAGACAGCGTCCCGGTCAATCTCCTCTGCAACCTCTCTAATCCAGGCAGCATCCTGGACCATCTCCTCTGCACCCTCTCTAATCCAGGCAGAGTCCTGGTCAATCTCCTCTGCACCCTCTCTAATCCAGGCAGCATCCTGGTGAATCTCCTCTGCACCCTCTCTTATCCAGGCAGCGTCCTGGTCAATCTCCTCTGTACCCTCTCTAATCCAGGCAGACCCTGGTCAATCTTCTCTGCACTCTTTCTAATCCAGACAGCGTCCCGGTCAATCTCCTCTGCACCCTCTCTAATCCAGGCAGCATCCTGGTCCATCTCCTCTGCACCCTCTCTAATCCAGGCAGCTTCCTGGTTAATCTCCTCTGCACCCTATCTAATCCAGGCAACATCCTGCTCAATCTCCTCTGCACCCTCTCCAATCCAGGCAGCATCCTGGAGAATCTCCTCTGCACCCTCTCTAATCCAGGCAGCATCCTGGTCAATCTCCTCTGCACCCTCTCTAATCCAGGCAGCATCCTGGTGAATCTCCTCTGCACCCTCTCGAATCCAGGCAGCATCCTGGTGAATCTCCTCTGCACCCTCTCTAATCCAGACAGCATCCTGGTGAATCTCCCCTGCACACTCTCCAATCCAGGCAGAGTCCTGGACAATCTCCTCTGCACCCTCTCTAATCCAGGCAACATCTTGGTCAATCTTTTCTGCACCCTCTCTAATCCAGGCAGCGTCCTGGTCAATCTGCTCTGCACCCTCTCTAAGCCAGGCATCATCCTGGTCAATCTCCTCTGCACAAGATCTAATCCAGGCAGCATCCTGGTCACTCTCCTCTGCACCCTCTCTAAACCAGGCAGCATCCTGGTGAATAACCCTTGCACCCTCTCTAATCCAGGCAGCATCCTGGTCCATCTCCTCTGCACCCTCTCTAATCCAGACAGCTTCCTGGTCAATCTCCTCTGCACCCTCTCTAATCCAGACAGCGTCCCGGACAATCTCCTCTGCACCCTCTCTAATTCAGGCAGCGTCCTGGTCCATCTCCTCTGCACCCTCTCTAATCAAGGCAGCTTCCTGGTCAATCTCCTCTGCACCCTCTCTAATCCAGGCAGCATCCTGGTCCATCTCCTCTGCACCCTCTCTAATCCAGGCAGCTTCCTGGTCAATCTCCTCTGCACCCTCTCCAATCCAGGCAGCGTCCTGGTCAATCTCCTCTGCACCCTCTCTAATCTAGGCCACGTCTTGGTCAATCTCCCTTGCACCCTCTCTAATCCAGACAGCATCCTGGTCAATCTCCTCTGCACACTCTCTAATCCAGGCAGAGTCCTGGTCAATCTCCTCTGCACCCTCTCTAATCCAGGCAGCATCCTGGTGAATCTCCTCTGCACCCTCTCTTATCCAGGCAGCGTCCTGGTCAATCTCCACTGCACCCTCTCTAATCCAGACAGCGTCCCGGTCAATCTCCTCTGCACCCTCTCTAATCCAGGCAGCATCCTGGTCCATCTCTTCTGCACCCTCTCTAATCCAGACAGCGTCCCGGTCAATCTCCTCTGCACCCTCTCTAATCCAGGCAGCATCCTGGTCCATCTCCTCTGCACCCTCTCTAATCCAGGCAGCTTCCTGGTCAATCTCCTCTGCACCCTCTCTAATCCAGGCAACATCCTGGTCAATCTCCTCTGCACCCTCTCCAATCCAGGCAGCATCCTGGTGAATCTCCTCTGCACCCTCTCCAATCCAGGCAGCATCCCGGTCAATCTCCTCTGCAACCTCTCTAATCCAGACAGCATCCTGGTCAATCTCCTCTGCACCCTCTCTAATCCAGGCAACATCTTGGTCAATCTTTTCTGCACCCTCTCTAATCCAGGCAGCATCCTGGTCAATCTGCTCTGCACCCTCTCTAATCCAGGCAGCATCCTGGTCAATCTCCTCTGCACCCTCTCCAATCCAGGCAGCATCCTGGTCAATCTCCTCTGCACCCTCTCTAATCCAGGCAACATCCTGGTCCATCTCCTCTGCACCCTCTCTAATCCAGGCAGCTTCCTGGTCAATCTCCTCTGCACCCTCACCAATCCAGACAGAATGCTGGTCAATCTCCTCTGGAACCTCTCTAATCCAGGCAGCATCCCGGTCAATCTCCTCTGCACCCTCTCTAATCCAGACAGCATCCTGGTCAATCTCCTCTGCACCCTCTCTAATCCAGGCAACATCTTGGTCAATCTTTTCTGCACCCTCTCTAATCCAGGCAGCATCCTGGTCAATCTGCTCTG
The DNA here is from genome assembly GCF_030144855.1 of Hypanus sabinus. Taxonomy (NCBI): domain Eukaryota; kingdom Metazoa; phylum Chordata; class Chondrichthyes; order Myliobatiformes; family Dasyatidae; genus Hypanus; species Hypanus sabinus. The sequence goes on from NW_026779468.1 coordinate 45,928, forward strand.
CACCCTCTCTAATCCAGGCAGCATCCTGGTCAATCTCCTCTGCACCCTCTCCAATCCAAACAGCATCCTGGTCAATCTCCTCTGCACCCTCTCTAATCCAGGAAGCATCCTCGTGAATCTCCTCTGCACCCTCTCTTATCCAGGCAGCTTCCTGGTCAATCTCCACTGTACACTCTCTAATCCAGGCAGCATCCTGGTCAATCTTCTCTGCACCCTCTCTAATCCAGACAGCGTCCCGGTCAATCTCCTCTGCACCCTCTCTAATCCAGGCAGCATCCTGGTCCATCTCCTCTGCACCCTCTCTAATCCAGGCAGCTTCCTGGTCAATCTCCTCTGCACCCTCACCAATCCAGACAGAATGCTGGTCAATCTCCTCTGGAACCTCTCTAATCCAGGCAGCATCCCGGTCAATCTCCTCTGCACCCTCTCTAATCCAGACAGCATCCTGGTCAATCTCCTCTGCACCCTCTCTAATCCAGGCAACATCTTGGTCAATCTTTTCTGCACCCTCTCTAATCCAGGCAGCATCCTGGTCAATCTGCTCTGCACCCTCTCTAATCCAGGCAGCATCCTGGTCAATCTCCTCTGCACAAGATCTAATCCAGGCAGCATCCTGGCCAATCTCCTCTGCACCATCTCTAATCCAGGTAGCATCCTGGTCACTCTCCTCTGCACCCTCTCTAATCCAGGCAGCATCCTGGTGAATCACCCTTGCACCCTCTCTAATCCAGGCAGCGTCCTGGTCAATCTCCTCTGCACCCTCTCTAATCCAGGCAGCATCCTGGTGAATCTCCTCTGCACCCTCTCTAATCCAGGCAGCATCCCGGTCAATCTGCTCTGCACCCTCCCTAATCCAGACAGCATCCTGGTCAATCTCCTCTGCACCCTCTCTAATCCAGTCAGCGTCCTGGTCAATCTCCTCTGCACCCTCTATAATCCAGACAGCGTCCTGGTCAATCTCCTCTGCACCCTCTCTAATCCAGGCAGCGTCCTGGTGAATCTCCTCTGTACCCTCTCTAATCCAGGCAGCATCCTGGTCAATCTCCTCTGCACCCTCTCTAATCCAGGCAGCGTCCTGGTCAATCTCCTCTGGACCCTCTCTAATCCAGGCAACATCTTGGTCAATCTTTTCTGCACCCTCTCTAATCCAGGCAGCATCCTGGTCCATCTCTTCTGCACAAGATCTAATCCAGGCAGCATCCTGGTCACTCTCCCCTGCACCCGCTCTAATCCAGGCAGCGTCCTGGTCAATCTCATCTGCACTCACTCTAATCCACTCAGTATCCTGGTCAATCTTCTCTGCACCCTCACCAATCCAGACAGAATCCTGGTCAATCTCCTCTGGAACCTCTCTAATCCAGGCAGCATCCCGGTCAATCTCCTCTGCACCCTCTCTAATCCAGGCAGCATCCTGGTCAATCTTCTCTGCACCCTCTCTAATCAAGGCAACAACCTGGTCAATCTCATCTGTACCCTCTCTAATCCAGGCAGCACCCCAGTAAATCTCCTCTGCACGCTCTCTAATCCAGGCAGCATCCCGGTCAATCTCCTCTGCACCCTCTCTAATCAAGGCAACAACCTGGTCAATCTCATCTGCACCCTCTCTAATCCAGGCAGCACCCCAGTAAATCTCCTCTGCACGCTCTCTAATCTAGGCAGCATCCTGGTCAATCTTCTCTGCAACCTCTCTAATCCAGGCAGCATCCTGGTCAATCTCCTCTGCACCCTCCCTCATCCAAGCACCATCCTGGTGAATCTCCTCTGCACCCTCTCTAATCCAGGCAGCATCATGGTGAATCTCCTCTGCACCCTCTCTAATCTAGGCCACGTCTTGGTCAATCTCCCTTGCACCCTATCTAATCCAGACAGCATCCTGGTCAATCTCCCCTGCACACTCTCTAATCCAGGCAGAGTCCTGGTCAATCTCCTCTGCACCCTCTCTAATCCAGGCAGCATCCTGGTGAATCTCCTCTACACCCTCTCTTACCCAGGCAGCGTCCTGGTCAATCTCCTCTGTACCCTCTCTAATACAGACAGCGTCCCGGTCAATCTCCTCTGCAACCTCTCTAATCCAGGCAGCATCCTGGACCATCTCCTCTGCACCCTCTCTAATCCAGGCAGCTTCCTGGTCAATCTCCTCTGCACCCTCTCTAATCCAGGCAACATCCTGGTCAATCTCCTCTGCACCCTCTCCAATCCAGGCAGCATCCTGGTGAATCTCCTCTGCACCCTCTCCAATCCAGGCAGCATCCTGGTGAATCTCCTCTGCACCCTCTCTAATCCAGGGAGCATCCTGGTCAATCTCCTCTGCACCCTCTCTAATCTAGGCCACGTCTTGGTCAATCTCCCTTGCACCCTCTCTAATCCAGACAGCATCCTGGTCAATCTCCGCTGCACACTCTCTAATCCAGGCAGAGTCCTGGTCAGTCTCCTCTGCACCCTCTCTAATCCAGGCAGCATCCTGGTGAATCTCCTCTGCACCCTCTCTTATCCAGGCAGCGTACTGGTCAATCTCCTCTGTACCCTCTCTAATCCAGGCAGCATCCTGGTCAATCTTCTCTGCACTCTCTCTAATCCAGACAGCGTCCCGGTCAATCTCCTCTGCACCCTCTCTAATCCAGGCAGCATCCTGGTCCATCTCCTCTGCACCCTCTCTAATCCAGGCAGCTTCCTGGTCAATCTGCTCTGCACCCTCTCTAATCCAGGCAACATCCTGGTCAATCTCCTCTGCACCCTCTCCAATCCAGGCAGCATCCTGGTGAATCTCCTCTGCACCCTATCTAATCCAGGCAGCATCCTGGTCAATCTCCTCTGCACCCTCTCTAATCCAGGCAGCTTCCTGGTCAATCTCCTCTGCACCCTCTCTAATCCAGGCAGCATCCTGGTCCATCTCCTCTGCACCCTCTCTAATCCAGGCAGCTTCCTGGTCAATCTCCTCTGCACCATCTCTAATCCAGGTAGCATCCTGGTCACTCTCCTCTGCACCCTCCCTAATCCAGGCAATATCCTGGTGAATCACCCTTGCACCCTCTCTAATCCAGGCAGCGTCCTGGTCAATCTCCTCTGCACCCTCTCTAATCCAGGCAGCATCCTGGTCCATCTCCTCTGCACCCTCTCTAATCCAGGCAGCTTCCTGGTCAATCTCCTCTGCACCCTCTCTAATCCAGACAGCGTCCCGGACAATCTCCTCTGCACCCTCTCTAATCCAGGCAGCATCCTGGTCCATCTCCTCTGCACCCTCTCTAATCCAGGCAGCATCCTGGTCCATCTCCTCTGCACCCTCTCTAATCCAGGCAGCTTTCTGGTCAATCTCCACTGCACCCTCTCTAATCCAGGCAACATCCTGGTCAATCTCCTCTGCACCCTCTCCAATCCAGGCAGCGTCCTGGTCAATCTCCTCTGCACCCTCTCTAATCTAGGCCACGTCTTGGTCAATCTCCCTTGCACCCTCCCTAATCCAGACAGCATTGTGGTCAATCTCCTCTGCACACTCTCTAATCCAGGCAGAGTCCTGGTCAATCTCCTCTGCACCCTCTCTAATCCAGGCAGCATCCTGGTGAATCTCCTCTGCACCCTCTCTTATCCAGGCAGCGTCCTAGTCAATCTCCTCTGCACCCTCTCTAATCCAGGCAGCGTCCCGGTCAATCTCCTCTGCACCCTCTCTAATCCAGGCAGCATCCTGGTCCATCTCCTCTGCACCCTCTCTAATCCAGGCAGCTTCCTGGTCAATCTCCTCTGCACCCTCTCTAATCCAGGCAGCATCCTGGTCCATCTCCTCTGCACCCTCTCTAATCCAGGCAGCTTCCTGGTCAATCTCCTCTGCACCATCTCTAATCCAGGTAGCATCCTGGTCACTCTCCTCTGCACCCTCTCTAATCCAGGCAATATCCTGGTGAATCACCCTTGCACCCTCTCTAATCCAGGCAGCGTCCTGGTCAATCTCCTCTGCACCCTCTCTAATCCAGGCAGCTTCCTGGTCAATCTCCTCTGCACCCTCTCTAAACCAGACAGCGTCCCGGACAATCTCCTCTGCACCCTCTCTAATCCAGGCAGCATCCTGGTCCATCTCCTCTGCACCCTCTCTAATCCAGGCAGCATCCTGGTCCATCTCCTCTGCACCCTCTCTAATCCAGGCAGCTTTCTGGTCAATCTCCACTGCACCCTCTCTAATCCAGGCAACATCCTGGTCAATCTCCTCTGCACCCTCTCCAATCCAGGCAGCGTCCTGGTCAATCTCCTCTGCACCCTCTCTAATCTAGGCCACGTCTTGGTCAATCTCCCTTGCACCCTCCCTAATCCAGACAGCATTGTGGTCAATCTCCTCTGCACACTCTCTAATCCAGGCAGAGTCCTGGTCAATCTCCTCTGCACCCTCTCTAATCCAGGCAGCATCCTGGTGAATCTCCTCTGCACCCTCTCTTATCCAGGCAGCGTCCTAGTCAATCTCCTCTGCACCCTCTCTAATCCAGGCAGCGTCCCGGTCAATCTCCTCTGCACCCTCTCTAATCCAGGCAGCATCCTGGTCCATCTCCTCTGCACCCTCTCTAATCCAGGCAACATCTTGGTCAATCTTTTCTGCACCCTCTCTAATCCAGGCAGCATCCTGGTCCATCTCTTCTGCACAAGATCTAATCCAGGCAGCATCCTGGTCACTCTCCCCTGCACCCGCTCTAATCCAGGCAGCGTCCTGGTCAATCTCATCTGCACTCACTCTAATCCACTCAGTATCCTGGTCAATCTCCTCTGCACCCTCACCAATCCAGACAGAATCCTGGTCAATCTCCTCTGGAACCTCTCTAATCCAGGCAGCATCCCGGTCAATCTCCTCTGCACCCTCTCTAATCCAGGCAGCATCCTGGTCAATCTTCTCTGCACCCTCTCTAATCAAGGCAACAACCTGGTCAATCTCATCTGCACCCTCTCTAATCCAGGCAGCACCCCAGTAAATCTCCTCTGCACGCTCTCTAATCCAGGCAGCATCCCGGTCAATCTCCTCTGCACCCTCTCTAATCAAGGCAACAACCTGGTCAATCTCATCTGCACCCTCTCTAATCCAGGCAGCACCCCAGTAAATCTCCTCTGCACGCTCTCTAATCTAGGCAGCATCCTGGTCAATCTTCTCTGCAACTTCTCTAATCCAGGCAGCATCCTGGTCAATCTCCTCTGCACCCTCCCTCATCCAAGCACCATCCTGGTGAATCTCCTCTGCACCCTCTCTAATCCAGGCAGCATCATGGTGAATCTCCTCTGCACCCTCTCTAATCTAGGCCACGTCTTGGTCAATCTCCCTTGCACCCTATCTAATCCAGACAGCATCCTGGTCAATCTCCTCTGCACCCTCTCTAATCCAGGCAGCGTCCCGGTCAATCTCCTCTGCACCCTCTCTAATCCAGGCAGCATCCTGGTCCATCTCTTCTGCACCCTCTCTAATCCAGACAGCGTCCCGGTCAATCTCCTCTGCACCCTCTCTAATCCAGGCAGCATCCTGGTCCATCTCCTCTGCACCCTCTCTAATCCAGGCAGCTTCCTGGTCAATCTCCTCTGCACCCTCTCTAATCCAGGCAACATCCTGGTCAATCTCCTCTGCACCCTCTCCAATCCAGGCAGCATCCTGGTGAATCTCCTCTGCACCCTCTCCAATCCAGGCAGCATCCCGGTCAATCTCCTCTGCAACCTCTCTAATCCAGACAGCATCCTGGTCAATCTCCTCTGCACCCTCTCTAATCCAGGCAACATCTTGGTCAATCTTTTCTGCACCCTCTCTAATCCAGGCAGCATCCTGGTCAATCTGCTCTGCACCCTCTCTAATCCAGGCAGCATCCTGGTCAATCTCCTCTGCACCCTCTCCAATCCAGGCAGCATCCTGGTCAATCTCCTCTGCACCCTCTCTAATCCAGGCAGCATCCTGGTCCATCTCCTCTGCACCCTCTCTAATCCAGGCAGCTTCCTGGTCAATCTCCTCTGCACCCTCACCAATCCAGACAGAATGCTGGTCAATCTCCTCTGGAACCTCTCTAATCCAGGCAGCATCCCGGTCAATCTCCTCTGCACCCTCTCTAATCCAGACAGCATCCTGGTCAATCTCCTCTGCACCCTCTCTAATCCAGGCAACATCTTGGTCAATCTTTTCTGCACCCTCTCTAATCCAGGCAGCATCCTGGTCAATCTGCTCTGCACCCTCTCTAATCCAGGCAGCATCCTGGTCAATCTCCTCTGCACCCTCTCCAATCCAAACAGCATCCTGGTCAATCTCCTCTGCACCCTCTCTAATCCAGGAAGCATCCTCGTGAATCTCCTCTGCACCCTCTCTTATCCAGGCAGCTTCCTGGTCAATCTCCACTGTACACTCTCTAATCCAGGCAGCATCCTGGTCAATCTTCTCTGCACCCTCTCTAATCCAGACAGCGTCCCGGTCAATCTCCTCTGCACCCTCTCTAATCCAGGCAGCATCCTGGTCCATCTCCTCTGCACCCTCTCTAATCCAGGAAGCATCCTCGTGAATCTCCTCTGCACCCTCTCTTATCCAGGCAGCTTCCTGGTCAATCTCCACTGTACACTCTCTAATCCAGGCAGCATCCTGGTCAATCTTCTCTGCACCCTCTCTAATCCAGGCAGCATCCTGGTCAATCTCCTCTGCACCCTCTCCAATCCAGGCAGCATCCTGGTCAATCTCCTCTGCACCCTCTCTAATCCAGGCAGCATCCTGGTCCATCTCCTCTGCACCCTCTCTAATCCAGGCAGCTTCCTGGTCAATCTCCTCTGCACCCTCACCAATCCAGACAGAATGCTGGTCAATCTCCTCTGGAACCTCTCTAATCCAGGCAGCATCCCGGTCAATCTCCTCTGCACCCTCTCTAATCCAGACAGCATCCTGGTCAATCTCCTCTGCACCCTCTCTAATCCAGGCAACATCTTGGTCAATCTTTTCTGCACCCTCTCTAATCCAGGCAGCATCCTGGTCAATCTGCTCTGCACCCTCTCTAATCCAGGCAGCATCCTGGTCAATCTCCTCTGCACCCTCTCCAATCCAAACAGCATCCTGGTCAATCTCCTCTGCACCCTCTCTAATCCAGGAAGCATCCTCGTGAATCTCCTCTGCACCCTCTCTTATCCAGGCAGCTTCCTGGTCAATCTCCACTGTACACTCTCTAATCCAGGCAGCATCCTGGTCAATCTTCTCTGCACCCTCTCTAATCCAGACAGCGTCCCGGTCAATCTCCTCTGCACCCTCTCTAATCCAGGCAGCATCCTGGTCCATCTCCTCTGCACCCTCTCTAATCCAGGCAGCTTCCTGGTCAATCTCCTCTGCACCCTCACCAATCCAGACAGAATGCTGGTCAATCTCCTCTGGAACCTCTCTAATCCAGGCAGCATCCCGGTCAATCTCCTCTGCACCCTCTCTAATCCAGACAGCATCCTGGTCAATCTCCTCTGCACCCTCTCTAATCCAGGCAACATCTTGGTCAATCTTTTCTGCACCCTCTCTAATCCAGGCAGCATCCTGGTCAATCTGCTCTGCACCCTCTCTAATCCAGGCAGCATCCTGGTCAATCTCCTCTGCACAAGATCTAATCCAGGCAGCATCCTGGCCAATCTCCTCTGCACCATCTCTAATCCAGGTAGCATCCTGGTCACTCTCCTCTGCACCCTCTCTAATCCAGGCAGCATCCTGGTGAATCACCCTTGCACCCTCTCTAATCCAGGCAGCGTCCTGGTCAATCTCCTCTGCACCCTCTCTAATCCAGGCAGCATCCTGGTGTATCTCCTCTGCACCCTCTCTAATCCAGGCAGCATCCCGGTCAATCTGCTCTGCACCCTCCCTAATCCAGACAGCATCCTGGTCAATCTCCTCTGCACCCTCTCTAATCCAGTCAGCGTCCTGGTCAATCTCCTCTGCACCCTCTATAATCCAGACAGCGTCCTGGTCAATCTCCTCTGCACCCTCTCTAATCCAGGCAGCGTCCTGGTGAATCTCCTCTGTACCCTCTCTAATCCAGGCAGCATCCTGGTCAATCTCCTCTGCACCCTCTCTAATCCAGGCAGCGTCCTGGTCAATCTCCTCTGGACCCTCTCTAATCCAGGCAACATCTTGGTCAATCTTTTCTGCACCCTCTCTAATCCAGGCAGCATCCTGGTCCATCTCTTCTGCACAAGATCTAATCCAGGCAGCATCCTGGTCACTCTCCCCTGCACCCGCTCTAATCCAGGCAGCGTCCTGGTCAATCTCATCTGCACTCACTCTAATCCACTCAGTATCCTGGTCAATCTTCTCTGCACCCTCACCAATCCAGACAGAATCCTGGTCAATCTCCTCTGGAACCTCTCTAATCCAGGCAGCATCCCGGTCAATCTCCTCTGCACCCTCTCTAATCCAGGCAGCATCCTGGTCAATCTTCTCTGCACCCTCTCTAATCAAGGCAACAACCTGGTCAATCTCATCTGTACCCTCTCTAATCCAGGCAGCACCCCAGTAAATCTCCTCTGCACGCTCTCTAATCCAGGCAGCATCCCGGTCAATCTCCTCTGCACCCTCTCTAATCAAGGCAACAACCTGGTCAATCTCATCTGCACCCTCTCTAATCCAGGCAGCACCCCAGTAAATCTCCTCTGCACGCTCTCTAATCTAGGCAGCATCCTGGTCAATCTTCTCTGCAACCTCTCTAATCCAGGCAGCATCCTGGTCAATCTCCTCTGCACCCTCCCTCATCCAAGCACCATCCTGGTGAATCTCCTCTGCACCCTCTCTAATCCAGGCAGCATCATGGTGAATCTCCTCTGCACCCTCTCTAATCTAGGCCACGTCTTGGTCAATCTCCCTTGCACCCTATCTAATCCAGACAGCATCCTGGTCAATCTCCCCTGCACACTCTCTAATCCAGGCAGAGTCCTGGTCAATCTCCTCTGCACCCTCTCTAATCCAGGCAGCATCCTGGTGAATCTCCTCTACACCCTCTCTTACCCAGGCAGCGTCCTGGTCAATCTCCTCTGTACCCTCTCTAATACAGACAGCGTCCCGGTCAATCTCCTCTGCAACCTCTCTAATCCAGGCAGCATCCTGGACCATCTCCTCTGCACCCTCTCTAATCCAGGCAGCTTCCTGGTCAATCTCCTCTGCACCCTCTCTAATCCAGGCAACATCCTGGTCAATCTCCTCTGCACCCTCTCCAATCCAGGCAGCATCCTGGTGAATCTCCTCTGCACCCTCTCCAATCCAGGCAGCATCCTGGTGAATCTCCTCTGCACCCTCTCTAATCCAGGGAGCATCCTGGTCAATCTCCTCTGCACCCTCTCTAATCTAGGCCACGTCTTGGTCAATCTCCCTTGCACCCTCTCTAATCCAGACAGCATCCTGGTCAATCTCCGCTGCACACTCTCTAATCCAGGCAGAGTCCTGGTCAGTCTCCTCTGCACCCTCTCTAATCCAGGCAGCATCCTGGTGAATCTCCTCTGCACCCTCTCTTATCCAGGCAGCGTACTGGTCAATCTCCTCTGTACCCTCTCTAATCCAGGCAGCATCCTGGTCAATCTTCTCTGCACTCTCTCTAATCCAGACAGCGTCCCGGTCAATCTCCTCTGCACCCTCTCTAATCCAGGCAGCATCCTGGTCCATCTCCTCTGCACCCTCTCCAATCCAGGCAGCATCCTGGTGAATCTCCTCTGCACCCTATCTAATCCAGGCAGCATCCTGGTCCATCTCCTCTGCACCCTCTCTAATCCAGGCAGCTTCCTGGTCAATCTCCTCTGCACCATCTCTAATCCAGGCAGCATCCTGGTCCATCTCCTCTGCACCCTCTCTAATCCAGGCAGCTTCCTGGTCAATCTCCTCTGCACCATCTCTAATCCAGGTAGCATCCTGGTCACTCTCCTCTGCACCCTCCCTAATCCAGGCAATATCCTGGTGAATCACCCTTGCACCCTCTCTAATCCAGGCAGCGTCCTGGTCAATCTCCTCTGCACCCTCTCTAATCCAGGCAGCATCCTGGTCCATCTCCTCTGCACCCTCTCTAATCCAGGCAGCTTCCTGGTCAATCTCCTCTGCACCCTCTCTAATCCAGACAGCGTCCCGGACAATCTCCTCTGCACCCTCTCTAATCCAGGCAGCATCCTGGTCCATCTCCTCTGCACCCTCTCTAATCCAGGCAGCATCCTGGTCCATCTCCTCTGCACCCTCTCTAATCCAGGCAGCTTTCTGGTCAATCTCCACTGCACCCTCTCTAATCCAGGCAACATCCTGGTCAATCTCCTCTGCACCCTCTCCAATCCAGGCAGCGTCCTGGTCAATCTCCTCTGCACCCTCTCTAATCTAGGCCACGTCTTGGTCAATCTCCCTTGCACCCTCCCTAATCCAGACAGCATTGTGGTCAATCTCCTCTGCACACTCTCTAATCCAGGCAGAGTCCTGGTCAATCTCCTCTGCACCCTCTCTAATCCAGGCAGCATCCTGGTGAATCTCCTCTGCACCCTCTCTTATCCAGGCAGCGTCCTAGTCAATCTCCTCTGCACCCTCTCTAATCCAGGCAGCGTCCCGGTCAATCTCCTCTGCACCCTCTCTAATCCAGGCAGCATCCTGGTCCATCTCCTCTGCACCCTCTCTAATCCAGGCAGCTTCCTGGTCAATCTCCTCTGCACCCTCTCTAATCCAGGCAGCATCCTGGTCCATCTCCTCTGCACCCTCTCTAATCCAGGCAGCTTCCTGGTCAATCTCCTCTGCACCATCTCTAATCCAGGTAGCATCCTGGTCACTCTCCTCTGCACCCTCTCTAATCCAGGCAATATCCTGGTGAATCACCCTTGCACCCTCTCTAATCCAGGCAGCGTCCTGGTCAATCTCCTCTGCACCCTCTCTAATCCAGGCAGCTTCCTGGTCAATCTCCTCTGCACCCTCTCTAAACCAGACAGCGTCCCGGACAATCTCCTCTGCACCCTCTCTAATCCAGGCAGCATCCTGGTCCATCTCCTCTGCACCCTCTCTAATCCAGGCAGCATCCTGGTCCATCTCCTCTGCACCCTCTCTAATCCAGGCAGCTTTCTGGTCAATCTCCACTGCACCCTCTCTAATCCAGGCAACATCCTGGTCAATCTCCTCTGCACCCTCTCCAATCCAGGCAGCGTCCTGGTCAATCTCCTCTGCACCCTCTCTAATCTAGGCCACGTCTTGGTCAATCTCCCTTGCACCCTCCCTAATCCAGACAGCATTGTGGTCAATCTCCTCTGCACACTCTCTAATCCAGGCAGAGTCCTGGTCAATCTCCTCTGCACCCTCTCTAATCCAGGCAGCATCCTGGTGAATCTCCTCTGCACCCTCTCTTATCCAGGCAGCGTCCTAGTCAATCTCCTCTGCACCCTCTCTAATCCAGGCAGCGTCCCGGTCAATCTCCTCTGCACCCTCTCTAATCCAGGCAGCATCCTGGTCCATCTCCTCTGCACCCTCTCTAATCCAGGCAACATCTTGGTCAATCTTTTCTGCACCCTCTCTAATCCAGGCAGCATCCTGGTCCATCTCTTCTGCACAAGATCTAATCCAGGCAGCATCCTGGTCACTCTCCCCTGCACCCGCTCTAATCCAGGCAGCGTCCTGGTCAATCTCATCTGCACTCACTCTAATCCACTCAGTATCCTGGTCAATCTCCTCTGCACCCTCACCAATCCAGACAGAATCCTGGTCAATCTCCTCTGGAACCTCTCTAATCCAGGCAGCATCCCGGTCAATCTCCTCTGCACCCTCTCTAATCCAGGCAGCATCCTGGTCAATCTTCTCTGCACCCTCTCTAATCAAGGCAACAACCTGGTCAATCTCATCTGCACCCTCTCTAATCCAGGCAGCACCCCAGTAAATCTCCTCTGCACGCTCTCTAATCCAGGCAGCATCCCGGTCAATCTCCTCTGCACCCTCTCTAATCAAGGCAACAACCTGGTCAATCTCATCTGCACCCTCTCTAATCCAGGCAGCACCCCAGTAAATCTCCTCTGCACGCTCTCTAATCTAGGCAGCATCCTGGTCAATCTTCTCTGCAACCTCTCTAATCCAGGCAGCATCCTGGTCAATCTCCTCTGCACCCTCCCTCATCCAAGCACCATCCTGGTGAATCTCCTCTGCACCCTCTCTAATCCAGGCAGCATCATGGTGAATCTCCTCTGCACCCTCTCTAATCTAGGCCACGTCTTGGTCAATCTCCCTTGCACCCTATCTAATCCAGACAGCATCCTGGTCAATCTCCCCTGCACACTCTCTAATCCAGGCAGAGTCCTGGTCAATCTCCTCTGCACCCTCTCTAATCCAGGCAGCATCCTGGTGAATCTCCTCTACACCCTCTCTTACCCAGGCAGCGTCCTGGTCAATCTCCTCTGTACCCTCTCTAATCCAGACAGCGTCCCGGTCAATCTCCTCTGCAACCTCTCTAATCCAGGCAGCATCCTGGACCATCTCCTCTGCACCCTCTCTAATCCAGGCAGCTTCCTGGTCAATCTCCTCTGCACCCTCTCTAATCCAGGCAACATCCTGGTCAATCTCCTCTGCACCCTCTCCAATCCAGGCAGCATCCTGGTGAATCTCCTCTGCACCCTCTCCAATCCAGGCAGCATCCTGGTGAATCTCCTCTGCACCCTCTCTAATCGAGGGAGCATCCTGGTCAATCTCCTCTGCACCCTCTCTAATCTAGGCCACGTCTTGGTCAATCTCCCTTGCACCCTCTCTAATCCAGAGAGCATCCTGGTCAATCTCCGCTGCACACTCTCTAATCCAGGCAGAGTCCTGGTCAATCTCCTCTGCACCCTCTCTAATCCAGGCAGCATCCTGGTGAATCTCCTCTGCACCCTCTCTTATCCAGGCAGCGTACTGGTCAATCTCCTCTGTACCCTCTCTAATCCAGGCAGCATCCTGGTCAATCTTCTCTGCACTCTCTCTAATCCAGACAGCGTCCCGGTCAATCTCCTCTGCACCCTCTCTAATCCAGGCAGCATCCTGGTCCATCTCCTCTGCACCCTCTCTAATCCAGGCAGCTTCCTGGTCAATCTGCTCTGCACCCTCTCTAATCCAGGCAACATCCTGGTCAATCTCCTCTGCACCCTCTCCAATCCAGGCAGCATCCTGGTGAATCTCCTCTGCACCCTATCTAATCCTGGCAGCATCCTGGTCAATCTCCTCTGCACCCTCTCTAATCCAGGCAGCGTCCTGGTCAATCTCCTCTGCACCCTCTCTAATCCAGGCAGCATCCTGGTCCATCTCCTCTGCACCCTCTCTAATCCAGGCAGCTTCCTGGTCAATCTCCTCTGCACCCTCTCTAATCCAGACAGCGTCCCGGACAATCTCCTCTGCACCCTCTCTAATCCAGGCAGCATCCTGGTCCATCTCCTCTGCACCCTCTCTAATCCAGGCAGCATCCTGGTCCATCTCCTCTGCACCCTCTCTAATCCAGGCAGCTTTCTGGTCAATCTCCACTGCACCCTCTCTAATCCAGGCAACATCCTGGTCAATCTCCTCTGCACCCTCTCCAATCCAGGCAGCGTCCTGGTCAATCTCCTCTGCACCCTCTCTAATCTAGGCCACGTCTTGGTCAATCTCCCTTGCACCCTCCCTAATCCAGACAGCATTGTGGTCAATCTCCTCTGCACACTCTCTAATCCAGGCAGAGTCCTGGTCAATCTCCTCTGCACCCTCTCTAATCCAGGCAGCATCCTGGTGAATCTCCTCTGCACCCTCTCTTATCCAGGCAGCGTCCTAGTCAATCTCCTCTGCACCCTCTCTAATCCAGGCAGCGTCCCGGTCAATCTCCTCTGCACCCTCTCTAATCCAGGCAGCATCCTGGTCCATCTCCTCTGCACCCTCTCTAATCCAGACAGCGTCCCGGTCAATCTCCTCTGCACCCTCTAATCCAGGCAGCATCCTGGTCCATCTGCTCTGCACCCTCTCTAATCCAGGCAGCTTCCTGGTCAATCTCCTCTGCACCCTCTCTAATCCAGGCAACATCCTGGTCAATCTCCTCTGCACCCTCTCTAATCCAGGCAGCATCCTGGTCAATCTCCTCTGCACCCTCTCTAATCCAGGCAGCGTCCTGGTCAATCTCCTCTGCACCCTCTCCAATCCAGGCAGCATCCTGGTCAATCTCCTCTGCACCCTCTCTAATCCAGGAAGCATCCTCGTGAATCTCCTCTGCACCCTCTCTTATCCAGGCAGCGTCCTGGTCAATCTCCTCTGTACCCTCTCTAATCCAGGCAGCATCCTGGTCAATCTTCTCTGCACCCTCTCTAATCCAGACAGCGTCCCGGTCAATCTCCTCTGCACCCTCTCTAATCCAGGCAGCATCCTGGTCCATCTCCTCTGCACCCTCTCTAATCCAGGCAGCTTCCTGGTCAATCTCCTCTGCACCCTCTCTAATCCAGGCAGCATCCTGGTCCATCTCCTCTGCACCCTCTCCAATCCAGGCAGCATCCTGGTGAACCTCCTATGCACCCTCTCCAATCCAGGCAGCATCCTGGTGAATCTCCTCTGCACCCTCTCTAATCCAGGGAGCATCCTGGTTAATCTCCTCTGCACCCTCTCTAATCTAGGCCACGTCTTGGTCAATCTCCCTTGCACCCTCTCTAATCCAGACAGCATCCTGGTCAATCTCCCCTGCACACTCTCTAATCCAGGCAGAGTCCTGGTCAATCTCCTCTGCACCCTCTCTAATCCAGGCAGCATCCTGGTGAATCTCCTCTGCACCCTCTCTTATCCAGGCAGCGTCCTGGTCAATCTCCTCTGTACCCTCTCTAATCCAGGCAGCATCCTGGTCAATCTTCTCTGCACCCTCTCTAATCCAGACAGCGTCCCGGACAATCTCCTCTGCACCCTCTCTAATCCAGGCAGCATCCTGGTCCATCTCCTCTGCACCCTCTCTAATCCAGGCAGCATTCCGGTCAATCTGCTCTGTACCCTCCCTAATCCAGACAGCATCCTGGTCAATCTCCTCTGCACCCTCTCTAATCCAGACAGCGTCCCGGTCAATCTCCTCTGCACCCTCTCTAATCCAGGCAGCATCCTGGTCCATCTCCTCTGCACCCTCTCTAATCCAGGCAGCTTCCTGGTCAATCTCCTCTGCACCCTCTCTAATCCAGGCAACATCCTGGTCAATCTCCTCTGCACCCTCTCCAATCCAGGCAGCATCCTGGTGAATCTCCTCTGCACCCTATCTAATCCAGGCAGCATCCTGGTCAATCTCCTCTGCACCCTCTCTAATCCAGGCAGCTTCCTGGTCAATCTCCTCTGCACCCTCTCTAATCCAGGCAGCATCCTGGTCCATCTCCTCTGCACCCTCTCTAATCCAGGCAGCTTCCTGGTCAATCTCCTCTGCAGCCTCTCCAATCCAGGCAGCATCCTGGTGAATCTCCTCTGCACCCTCTCTAATCCAGGCAGCATCCTGTTCAATCTCCTCTGCACCCTCTCTAATCCAGGCAACATCCTGGTCAATCTCCTCTGCACCCTCTCCAATCCAGGCAGAATCCTGGTGAATCTCCTCTGCACCCTCTCCAATCCAGGCAGCATCCTGGTCAATCTCCTCTGCACCCTCTCTTATCCAGGCAGCTTCCTAGTCAATCTCCTCTGTACCCTCTCTAATCCAGGCAGCATCCTGGTCAATCTCCTCTGCACCCTCTCTTATCCAGGCAGCTTCCTGGTCAATCTCCTCTGTACCCTCTCTAATCCAGGCAGCATCCTGGTCAATCTTCTCTGTACCCTCTCTAATCCAGGCAGCATCCTGGTCAATCTTCTCTGCACACTCTCTAATCCAGACAGCGTCCCGGTCAATCTCCTCTGCACCCTCTCTAATCCAGGCAGCATCCTGGTCCATCTCCTCTGCACCCTCTCTAATCCAGGCAGCTTCCTGGTCAATCTCCTCTGCACCCTCTCTAATCCAGGCAGCATCCCGGTCAATCTCCTCTGCACCCTCTCTAATCCAGGCAGCATCCTGGTCAATCTCCTCTGCACCCTCTCTAATCCAGGCAGCATCCTGGTGAATCTCCTCTGCACCCTCTCCAATCCAGGCAGCATCCTGGTCAATCTCCTCTGCACCCTCTCTAATCCAGGCTGCATCCTGGTCAATCTCCTCTGCACCCTCTCCAATCCAGGCAGCATCCTGGTCAATCTCCTCTGCACCTAAATCCTCCACATCCTTATCATAATGAACTGACCAGAACTGAACTCAAAATTCCAATTCTGGGTCTAACCAGGGTTTTATGGATTTGCAACGTTGACTTGCAGTTCTTGGACATAATCATGAAGGCCAATGCACCCAATGCCTTCTTAAACAACCTCTCAACTGGTTGGATTCCCCCGTGACTGACCAAGGCCAACACACCATCAGCCCTCTTCACCACCCTCTGAGCTTGGTGGGATCTCTGTACGTGGAGCCCGAGGTCTCTCTGTTCCTCCACACTGCTGAGAATCCTGCCATTGACCCTGTCCTCTGCCGTCAAATCCAACCTTCCGAAGTCAATCGCTTCCCCGTTTTCCGGGCTGAACGGCCCCCGCCACTCCTCAGCCCTTTCATCACGGCAGCTCCCTGTTCCCCCTCAGCCCCGGTCTCCCTCCTGACCCTGACCAAACCAAGGAGAAGCTGAAGCTCAGGGCAGACCACGGCTCCTGACCCCTCCCTCTGACGCCCCCTGACATGAAACCCCCCCCCCCCCCCCCGTTCTCCGCCCTCCACCCACTCACTTGATGCCAAGGCCATCTTTCTCCTTGAAGATCAGCGGACTGCGGAGTCCGTCTCGCTGGATGTACTGGAAGGTGAAATCTGTTGAGGAGGGAGAGGGGATGGGGTAGGAAAGAGGGAGGGGGAGGGGTGGATGAGAGGGAGGAAAGAGGGAGGGGGAGGAGAATTTGAGAGGAGTTAGAACAGGGAGAGTGTCCTCACGCTCACAGTCTCCCCCCCACCCCCACCACTTTCACTTCTCCCCTCTGCACCGTCGTGGGGAAGTGGGTGTCAGAGAGATAACAAGGAGACGCAGGTGTCCTCCAGGGCAGAGGGGTGGGGCGGCACTGCCTTTTATTTTGGGCATCCAGGGTCACAGAGAACAGAAACGGGCCCTTCGTCCCATCGGGTCTGTGACATCTCAGACTCTCCGTCCGACCCCATCCCATTTGCACGGCCGTATCCCTCTAAACCTTTCCTCTCCGTGTCCCTGTCCGAGTGTCGTTAATGTACCTGCCTCAACCACTTCCTCTGGCAGCTCCTTCCACAGACGGACCACCCGTATCCCTCTAAACCTTTCCTATCTGTGTCCCTGTCCAATTGTCCTTAATGTACCTGCCTCGACCACTTCCTCCGGCAGCTCCTTCCACAGACAGAGCACCCGTATCCCTCTAAACCTTTCCTCTCCGTGTCCCTGTCCGAGTGTCGTTAATGTACCCGCCTCGACCACTTCCTCCGGCAGCTCCTTCCACAGACGGACCACACGTATCCCTCTGAACCTTTCCTATCTGTGTCCCTGTCCAATTGTCGTTAATGTACCTGCCTCGACCACTTCCTCCGGCAGCTCCTTCCACAGACGGACCACCCGTATCCCTCTGAACCTTTCCTATCCGTGTCCCTGTCCGAGTGTCGTTAATGTACCCGCCTCGACCACTTCCTCCGGCAGCTCCTTCCACAGACGGACCACCCGTATCCCTCTAAACCTTTCCTATCCGTGTCCCTGTCCGAGTGTCGTTAATGTACCTGCCTCAACCACTTCCTCCGGCAGCTCCTTCCACAGACGGACCACCCGTATCTCTCTAAACCTTTCCTATCCGTGTCCCTGTCCGAGTGTCGTTAATGTACCTGCCTCGACCACTTCCTCCGGCAGCTCCTTCCACAGACGGACCACCCGTATCCCTCTAAACCTTTCCTATCCGTGTCCCTGTCCGAGTGTCGTTAATGTACCTGCCTCGACCACTTCCTCCGGCAGCTCCTTCCACAGACGGACCACCCGTATCCCTCTGAACCTTTCCTATCCGTGTCCCTGTCCGAGTGTCGTTAATGTACCCGCCTCGACCACTTCCTCCGGCAGCTCCTTCCACAGACGGACCACCCGTATCCCTCTAAACCTTTCCTATCCGTGTCCCTGTCCGAGTGTCGTTAATGTACCTGCCTCAACCACTTCCTCCGGCAGCTCCTTCCACAGACGGACCACCCGTATCTCTCTAAACCTTTCCTATCCGTGTCCCTGTCCGAGTGTCGTTAATGTACCTGCCTCGACCACTTCCTCCGGCAGCTCCTTCCACAGACGGACCACCCGTATCCCTCTAAACCTTTCCTATCCGTGTCCCTGTCCGAGTGTCGTTAATGTACCTGCCTCGACCACTTCCTCCGGCAGCTCCTTCCACAGACGGACCACCCGTATCCCTCTAAACCTTTCCTATCCGTGTCCCTGTCTGAGTGTCGTTAATGTACCCGCCTCGACCACTTCCTCCGGCAGCTCCTTCCACAGACAGACCACCCGTATCCCTCTAAAGCTTTCCTATCCGTGTCCCTGTCCGAGTGTCGTTAATGTACCTGCCTCGACCACTTCCTCCGGCAGCTCCTTCCACAGACGGACCACCCGTATCCCTCTGAACCTTTCCTATCCGTGTCCCTGTCCGAGTGTCGTTAATGTACCTGCCTCGACCACTTCCTCCGGCAGCTCCTTCCACAGAGGGACCACCCGTATCCCTCTAAACCTTTCCTATCCGTGTCCCTGTCTGAGTGTCGTTAATGTACCTGCCTCGACCACTTCCTCCGGCAGCTCCTTCCACAGACAGACCACCCGTATCCCTCTAAACCTTTCCTATCCGTGTCCCTGTCCAAGTGTCGTTAATGTACCTGCCTCTACCACTTCCTCTGGCAGCTCCTTCCACAGACAGACCACCCGTATCCCTCTAAACCTTTCCTACCCGTGTCCCTGTCCGAGTGTCGTTAATGTACCTGCCTCGACCACTTCCTCCGGCAGCTCCTTCCACAGACGGACCACCCGTATCCCTCTAAACCTTTCCTATCCGTGTCCCTGTCCGAGTGTCGTTAATGTACCTGCCTCTACCACTTCCTCTGGCAGCTCCTTCCACAGACGGACCACCCGTATCCCTCTAAACCTTTCCTACCCGTGTCCCTGTCCGAGTGTCGTTAATGTACCTGCCTCGACCACTTCCTCCGGCAGCTCCTTCCATAGACGGACCACCCGTATCCCTCTATACCTTTCCTATCCGTGTCCCTGTCCGAGTGTCGTTAATGTACCTGCCTCGACCACTTCCTCCGGCAGCTCCTTCCATAGACGGACCACCCGTATCCCTCTATACCTTTCCTATCCGTGTCCCTGTCCGAGTGTCGTTAATGTACCTGCCTCGACCACTTCCTCCGGCAGCTCCTTCCATAGACGGACCACCCTCTGGATGAAAAATTTGCCCCTTGGGTACTCTATTAAACCTCTTTCGCTCGCTCACCTTAAACTTGTGTCCTCTAGCTTTCGAGTCCTTGACCCTGGGGGGAAAGTCTGTGCAAATTCACCCTGCCTGGTTTTATCACAAATCTGTAGGGTCACTCATACACTCGAGGAATAAAGACCTGACCTGCCTGACCTCTCTCCCTGCAGTCCCGTAAATCTCCCTCCGCACTCTTTCCTGCTCGATGGCATCTTTCCCACAGCAGGCCGACCAAAACCGAACACAGTACTCCAAGTGCAGCCTCACCGACATCTTCGCTACCACATCAGCACAGCAGAGCAAAACCACGGCTACTGCATACTACAGTGGACTACACCATGGCGGTGGGCGGGACCTGGGCTGTTTCTCCAACCCCGGGGTGGACTGGGCACTGGGCCTCGCTGGATCCCGGGCCGACTGGCCACTGGGCCTCGCTGGATCCCGGGCCGACTGGCCATTGGGCCTCGCTGGATCCCGGGCCGACTGGCCACTGGGCCTCGCTGGATCCCGGGCCGACTGGCCACTGGGCCTCGCTGGATCCCGGGCCGACTGGCCACTGGGCCTCGCTGGATCCCGGGCCGACTGGCCACTGGGCCTCGCTGGATCCCGGGCCGACTGGCCACTGGGCCTCGCTGGATCCCGGGCCGACTGGCCACTGGGCCTCGCTGGATCCCGGGCCGACTGGCCACTGGGCCTCGCTGGGTCCCGGGCCGACTGGCCACTGGGCCTCGCTGGGTCCCGGGCCGACTGGGCACTGGGCCTCGCTGGGTCCCGGGCCGACTGGCCACTGGGCCTCGCTGGGTCCCGGGCCGACTGGCCACTGGGCCTCGCTGGATCCCGGGCCGACTGGCCACTGGGCCTCGCTGGATCCCGGGCCGACTGGCCACTGGGCCTCGCTGGGGAGGGGACCACTATCGGTACCTTTGCCATCCATGAAGCGGACGAAACTTGCGCTGTACACATCACTGGACAGCTTCTCCTCTAAGTCAAACGTCCTCTTGCCTTCGATTTCATCATCAGAGATCCCGTCGTCCTCATACCGGCGCCTCGTCACAGCTCGCTGCCAGGCGGTGGGGGGGAGCGGGGGAGAGAGTTGACAAAGAACAGATAGGTATGAGAGGAATGCAGAGGGGGGAGGGAGACGTGAAGTTACGTGAGAAGAGATATAGAGTCTCACAGACCACCATAGTTGTGGGAGGGATGGGTGTTGGGGAGGAATGAAGTAGGGGAGGGAGGGGTGGTGGGGAGGGAGAGGGTGACTGAGACAGGGTGAGATATAGGGGAAAGAGGGGGTGACGGAGATGGGGAGGGAGGGGGTGACAGAGGCAGCGAGGGTCGGAGGGGAGTGAGGTGACAGATGGGGGGAGTGTAGGAGGGGGGAGTGTAGGAGGGGGTAATGGAGATGGAGAGGGTCCTACAGGGTGACAGAGATGGGTAAGGTTGTAGGGGAGCGAGTGTGTGACAGAGACAGGGAGGGGCTGTAGGGGAAGGAGCAGATGACAGAGACGGGGAGGGTCATAGGGGTTAATGGAGATGGGGAGAGTCTCAGGGGGTGACAGAGATGGATAAGGTTTAGGGGAGGGAGGGCGTGACGGAGACGGAGGGGATGACGGAAATGGGGAGGGGGTGATAGAGGCAGGGAGGGTAGCAGAACAGAGAGGGGGTAATGGAGATGGGGAGGGTCATGTTGGGTGACAGAGATGGATAAAGTTGAAGGGGGGGTGATGGAGATGGGGAGTGGCATGTGGGAAAGAGGGGTTAAAGGAGGCAGGAAGGGGGGGTAGGGGAAGGGAGAGGTGACAGGGATGTGGGGAGGCTCATAGAGACAGAGAGTGTGATGGAAAAAGGGAGAGCATAGGGGTCGGAAGGCGTTGCTGGGAGCCGGAGACGGGGGGGGGGGGGTGCAGTGGGAGGAGAGGGGGGGTAGAATTCCAGCCCCCACCCCTCCGCCCCATCACTCACCAGCCTCCTACTCCTGCACTCTGGTTCTGCCTCCTTGTCCATGTCGTCTCTCCTGGGATCAAAACTCCAGGTGGGTCACAATCCCGGAGGGCTGCAGGTGGGGTGGGGGGGGGGAGAGTATTCCCAGTGGCGGACCGCCTCCCCCCCGAGTAAGCCAGTCCCAGTCCCCTCCTGGGGATTTAAGCCAGACTGGCTTGATGCAGCAGCAGGCCAGAGGGGTGGTGCCACTCCGCTCTCTACGTCAACGTTTCCCTCCCTACCTTTCTGACCAACCCTCCAGCTGTCAGTTCACCTCCCCCTCACCCTGACAACCCCGAGGCTTCAATCAGACCCTCCCCCCTCCTGCCGCAACCAAACACTTTTTCCCTCTCTCCAATACCCCCTCACCCACCAAAAACCCTCCCTCTTCCTTCTATCCTCCCTTGGATAACCTCCCTCCAATAAGCTACCTCTCCCTCCAAAGCCCTCTCCTCCCTTCCAACACCTACTCTCTCCTTCCAAAGCCCCCTCTTCCCCTCCAATAGCCTACCTCTCCTTCCAAAGCCCCCTCTTCCCCTCCAGTGGGTATCCCCTTCCTCCAAAGCCCCCTCCTTCGCTAATGATCCCTTCTTCCCTCCTCGTCCCCTCAAAACCTCCCCCTCTCCCTCCAAAACACCTCAAGCACCGCGACCTTCCCTCCGCAGACCCGTTCCCGCCTCTGTTGCCGCCTCCAATAGTCCCTATCGCCCTCGCTGCCTGCAGTGCACCCCTCCCCGCCCCTATTGCCCCCTCTCTCCCTCCAACGCCTTCTCCCCCTCTCCCTGGTTCGCCCTCTCTCTGCCTCCACTGCCCCAGGCCGCGGGCTGTGCCGAGCGCAGCGACCCGGGGCCGGGCGGTACGTGGCTGGACGTCGGCCGCTGCTGGCTCCCGGACGTGGCTGGAGCCGGAGCCGGAGCCGAAGCCGCGGTCGGCCGCCTGCACTGCCCTCTTCGCCTCCTTCCTTCCTCAGTCGGCCGAGACTCGGGCCCGGATCTGCCCAGCCGCCATCTTCGGGCCTCTTTTACCGTCGCGCCCGCCGATTGGTCGTCGCCCACAGAGGGCGGGACGTGCTGACCAATGAGCGTCTGGATGTCCGGCGGGAGACGGCTGCGATAGGTCTCCGGCCAGCTGACGGACGTGAGGCTAAGGAGGCGGGATCTGCATCGTAGGGCAATCAGAAGCCGAGAGCCGGCGGGAGCCGGAAACGATTGGCCAGAGATGGCTTGATGGACGGGACGGGGAAGAGGGCGGGATGTCAGGCGGCGGGCGGCGATGGCAACCAATCAACGACCGGAGTACCGACGGGAGCAGGCGGCAATTGGCACCGCTTGCTTTGACGGACAGCGACGAAAGGCGGGATTGGTGGCAGCGGGGACAAGCCAATCAGCGGTCTGCGATTTGTCCGGGAGGGTTAACTGACGGGAGACGAAGGGGGCGGGACGTCAATCGGCGGCGTTTGTGCGAAGCGACAGGTCGGTGCCTGTTGACGGACTGGCACCTTCAGCCAATCCACCGGGGGCAGATGGGCAATTGGTTCGGGGCGAGTTGACTGACGTGGAGGGGATCGGGGCGACGTCAGGTGACAGTGATGCCGTCAGCCGCAGTCGGTGCCCGTTGACGTCATGTCGGCGGCAGCCAATAGCTAGCAAGCACAGGGGAAAAACACATGCTGAGACCGGGGATTGGCTAATGAGCTTGGATGGACGTGCCGCCGAAGCAATGGGTGGGGGAATAAGCTTGAACTCGGGGTTGCTGACGCAGTCGGTGGGCGGGTTGGGGAGGAGGTGGTGGGATCTGCGGATGCGGGTGTGTGGCGTCATGTGCATCTCCCACCAATGGGGAGCCGTAAAAGATGAAGCGCGGGCGGGTCGGCAGGCTCCGGGAGTCGATTGGGTGGGTGACGAGCCCGGAGAGTGACTGACAGAAGAGCATGGGTAAGACACTGATTGGTGGGAACGAAAGGCAAGGGCGGGACTTCCTGCCTTTGGGTGAGGGGGCGGAAACTGTCGGCTGATGCACAACCAATGAGGAAGGGAAATTGACACACACCGGGACGAGTCCCAATTGGTTGGGACTGAAGACAGTCTTGTAAAGGACAGATTCTTGGACCAATTAAAAGGTAGAATTTGCGGCGGGTTTGGACAAGTCCTTACCAATGGGAGAGGCTGAAGTCCAATAGGAAAGGAGGAGGTGCTCAGCTATGGCGGGGCTGTCGTTAGATTGACAGAGGTTGGAGCCAATGGTAGGGAGCAAGCAGCGCCGAAGGTGCAAGCGGCCTCGTTGACGGACAGCCTTTCAGGCCAATGGAAAGATGAGAGGGACAGAAAGTGTGAGGTGGGACTCAGGGAAGAGACGGTGTTCATCTCTCCGATTGGCTAAAGCGGAGGACAGACATAATTGATAACCAATAGGGAAGGACTGTGGAAATTTTGATTCGGCCGAATTTCTGCGTCGCGGGGTGGGAGGAGACTTGGCTGACAGACAGCTGTGTTGACCAATTGAGGAGTGGCACAACGCGAATGGCTTAACCCCTCGACAAACAACCTCTGGGACCAATGGGAATGTGGGTAGGTTGCAAGGAGGCCGATTTCCGGCTGACGGACACTTAGACGGGCCAATGAGCGCAGTAAGGGTGCGGCGGGAAGCGCCGTAAATGGCTGGAGCTGGTTGAAAGGCGGCCGCCTAGTGGGCGGGTGGTGCTGACTGACAGCCGGTCTGGCCAATAGAGAAGAGCGGGTGTCGCTCGGATTGTCCGGGAGGCGGGTGGTGCCGATCTGCTGATTGACAGCCGGTCTGGCCAATAGCGAAGGGAGAGAAAAGCGGGTGTCGCTCGGATTGGCCGGGAGGCGGGTGGAGATGGCGATTTGCTGATGGACAGCCTGCCCGACCAATAGAGAAGGGAGGGGGGAGCTGGTTTTGTTCTGATTGGCTGGGTGCGGCGGGCGCCCGTTGTTTGAACCCAACGGATGGGCAACGCGGCGGCTGTGAGGAAAGTCCCGGTGACCGTCAGCCCGCCCTCCCCCCCACCCCAGCTGACCCCTAACCCCGGACCCCGACCTCTCACCCCGGACCCTGTACCCCCAGTCCGACCCCTGACCTCCACCCCGACCTCTCACCCTCAACCACTGGCACAACCTTCACCCTCTGCCCAAAGCCGACCCACGACCCCTGCCCGAACTTCACCCTCTGCCCAAAGCCGACCCACGACCCCTGCCCGAACTTCACCCTCTGCCCAAAGCCGACCCACGACCCCTGCCCGAACTTCACCCTCTGCCCAAAGCCAACCCACGACCCCTGCCCGAACTTCGCCCTCTGCCCAAAGCCAACCCACGACCCCTGCCCGAACTTCGCCCTCTGCCCAAAGCCAACCCACGACCCCTGCCCAAACTTCACCCTCTGCCCAAAGCCAACCCACGACCCCTGTCCAAACTTCGCCCTCTGCCCAAAGCCAACCCACGACCCCTGTCCAAACTTTGCCCTCTGCTCAAAGCCAATCCACGACCCCTGCCCGAACTTCACCCTCTGCTCAAAGCCGACCTACGACCCCTGCCCAAACTTCACCCTCAGCCCTAGTTCAATCCACGACCCCTGCCCGTCCTTTGCCCCCTGCCCATAGCCGACCCACGACCCCTGTCCAAACTTCGCCCTCTGCCCAAAGCCAACCCACGTCCCCTGCCCGAACTTCACCCTCAGCCCTAGTTCAATCCACGACCCCTGCCCGTCCTTTGCCCTCTGCCCAAAGCCAACCCACGACCCCTGCCCGAACTTTGCCCTCTGCCCAAAGCCGACCCACGACCCCTGCCCAAACTTCGCCCTCTGCCCAAAGCCGACCCACGACCCCTGCCCGAACTTCACCCTCGGCCCTAGTTCAACCCTCGACACAAAACCAACGCGTTGCCGATGTCCGCCCTTCACCTTCTGCCCAAACTCAATACTTTATCCCTGCCCGATCTTCACCCTCTTCCCGAGTTCAATCCTTGACCCCTGTCCAACCTTCGCCCTCTGCCCTGATTCAACCCTCAACCCCTCCCCGACCATCACCCTCCGTCAAAATCCAACCCCGGCCTGTCCGACCCAGGTCACGACCCCTGACCTCGCCCCATCCCCACCCCTCCAAGCTGAAGCTGGCCCAGTTCCTGATCCAGTCCCACCGACTGACACTGCGCCTGACTCCACGGCCCCTGACCTCGCCCCTGCCCATCTCCCCCCTCGCCCTCCCGCCCTCTGCCCCTCACACTCTCCCCTCGCAGACCCAGCCATCACCGCCTCCTCCTCAACCCTCACACACTCACCCACCTCCATCTCCTCCACAACACTCACACACTCACCCACCTCCATCTCCTCAACCCTCACACACTCACCCACCTCCATCTCCTCCACAACACTCACACACTCACCCACCTCCATCTCCTCAACCCTCACACACTCACCCACCTCCATCTCCTCCACAACACTCACACACTCACCCACCTCCATCTCCTCCACAACACTCATACACTCACCCACCGTCTCCTCCACAACCTTCACACACTCACCCACCTCCTCCACAACCCTCACACACTCACCCACCTCAATCTCCTCAACACTCGCACACTCACCCACCTCTGTCTCCTCCACAACACTTGCACACTCACCCATCTCCATCATTTCCACAACCTTCACACACTCACCCACCTCCTCCACAACCCTCACACACTCACTTGTCTCCTCCCCAGCCCTCGCACACTCATCCATCTCCATATCCGCAACACTCGCACACTCACCCACCTCTGTCTCCCCCACAACCCTTGCACACTCACGCATCTCCATCACTTCCACAATCTTCACACACTCACCCACCTCCTCCACAGCCCTCGCACACTCATCCATCTCCACAACACTCACACACTCACCCATCTCCATCACATCTACAACCTTTGCACACTCATCTGTCTCCTCCACAATCCTTGCACACTCATCCAGCTCCATCTCCTGCACAACCGTCACACACCCACCCATCTCCATCTCCACAATCCTTGAACACGCATCCATCTCCATCTCTCCCACAATCCTCGCACGCTCACCCAAATCCACGTCCTCCACAACCCTTACACGCTCACCCTCCCCACAATCAGCCATCTCCATCTCCTGCACAACTCCCGCACACTCACCCTACCCATGCTCACCCATCTCCACAATCGCACACTCATCCATCTCCCTTTCCTCCAGAACCCTGGCACACTCGACCTGCACCTACCCCCCTGCCCTCCACGATGTCTCAGTCCTCTCACGCTCCACCTAAACCTGGACCCAGTCACCCCTCTCCCTCGCACGCTCAGCTGGCAGCACCACAGCATTGGCACACTCACCCATCCATCGCACACCCACATCCTGCACACGCTCACCCGTCAACACCACAACCGGGGCACACTCACCCACCAATGCCACACTCCTCACACACTCACCAACCGTCCTCGCCTCCACATCCCTCACACCTACCTCCCTCTATGTCGTAGCCCTCGCGTCCTCACCTCTCCCCCTCTTTCCCTCACTCCTGGCACACTCACTCCACCCCCTTGACGAGCACGGGCCGAAATGCCCTCGCACGCTCACACGTCCCTTTGCTTGCGCCCTCCCCAACCCCGATCCAATGACTCCGCCACAGTTCCAGCCCTCTTCACTCCCGGTGACACCATCCCTCTCCCCCAAACAGGGCCCCGGAAGTCCCTCTCCGCCCTCCCCCTCCCACAGGACGCCGGTGCCCCTCTCTGCTCTCCCTCCACAAGATCTCAGGGAATCGGGGCCTGAAACAAGGTTTGTTGACCTTCTTCTCTGGGGAACTGGGCCGTGGCCGTGTCAGAGTGTGTGTGTGTGATTTTCTGTACGTGTCTTCAAAGTGAATTTATAATCAAAGTACATACACGTACAACCTGGAGATGCACCTTCTTGTGGGCAAACGCAATAAATCAACAAGAGAATCATAACCGTAGCAGAACAAATCAAAGACCGGACGTTCAACCGGAGTGGAAAGGACAACAGACCGTGCGAAATCAAAAAAAAAAGCAATAAATATCGAGAACGTGAGATGAAGAGTCCTTGAAAGTAAGTTCATGGGTTGTGGGAACATTTCAGTGATGGGGCGAGTGAAGTTCTCCCCTCTGGTTCAGGAGCCTGATGGTTGAGGGGTAATAACTGTCCCTGAACCTGGTGGTGTGGGTCCTGAGGCTCCTGTACCTTCTTCCTGATGGTTGAGGGGTAGTAACTGTCCCTGAACCTGGTGGTGTGGGTCCTTAGGCTCCTGTACCTCCTTCCTGATGGTTGAGGGGTGATAACTGTTCCTGAACCTGGCGGTGTGGGTCCTGAGGCTCCTGTACCTCCCTCCTGATGGTTGTGGGGTGATAACTGTCCCTGAACCTGGTGGTGTGGGTCCTGAGGCTCCTGTTCCTCCTTCCTGATGGTTGAGGGGTGATAACTGTCCCTGAACCTGGTGGTGTGGGTCCTGAGGCTCCTGTACCTCCTCCCTGATGTCAGAAGCAAGAAGAGATCCTGTCCTGGGTGGTGGGGGTCCCTGATGATGGACGCTGCTTTCCTGTGACAACGCTCCGTGTCGATGTGCTGAGTGGTGGGGAGGGCTTCACCCGTGACGGACTGGGTCGTATCCAATACTTTTTGTAGGATTTTCCATTTGAGGGCGTTGGTGTTTCCATCCCGGGCCGTGATGCAGCCGGTCGATATACTCCCCACCACACATCTGCAGAAGTTTGTCAACGTTTTAGACTTTGTGCCGAATCTCCTGAGGAAGCAGAGATGCTGCCGTGCTTTCTTCGTAATTGCCCATGTGTCCTGGACCCAGGACGGGTCTCTGAAACGATCGCACCGAGGAATTTAAAGCCACTGACCCTGTCCAGATTCCTGAAGGTTGTTCTGGCTGGGGGGAGGTAACAGGAGCGACCCAGACAGCCTCTGACAACCCGGCCCCCTGGTATGGCTTAAACGACCAAACCCAGTGGAACCGTTTCTACCGGCAGGTCACCAGCGCCTCTGATCCCCCGAGAGACCTCCAGTTTCCTCTTCCTGACGTCAGCAATCAGCTCCTTGGTCCCATCAGCCAGGTTTTCGGTCTCCCTGCTGGTTCATCACCAGCTCAGATCCAGGCCACGAGAGTGGTGTCGTCAGCAAGCTTAGACATGGCATTCAATTGTCTTCATTTCCTACATCCTTCACGGACGTAGGGAGGCAAGGTCTTCACGTTACTGAGCAATTCATAGTGATTTGTAATAACCGTACAACCATATAACAATTACAGCACGGGAACAGGCCGTCTCGGCCCTTCCAGTCCGTGCCGAACGCTGACTCTCACCTAGTCCCACTGGCCCATATAACCATATCACAATTTCAGCCCGGAAACAGGCCGTCTCGGCCCTTCTAGTCCGTGCCGATCGCTTACTCTCACCTAGTCCCACCGACCCATATAACCATATCACAATCACACACGGAAACAGGCCGTCTCGGCCCTTCTAGTCCGTGCCGAACGCTGACTCTCACCTAGTCCCACTGGCCCATATAACCATATCACAATCACACACGGAAACAGGCCGTCTCGGCCCTTCTAGTCCGTGCCGAACGCTGACTCTCACCTCGTCCCACTGGCCCATATAACCATATCACAATTACAGCACGGAAACAGGCCGTCTCGGCCCTTCTAGTCCGTGCCGAACGCTTACTCTCACCTAGTCCCACTGGCCCATATAACCATATCACAATCACACACGGAAACAGGCCGTCTCGGCCCTTCTAGTCCGTGCCGAACACTTACTCTCACCTAGTCCCACCGACCCACACTCAGCCCATAACCCTCCACTCCTTTCCTGTCCATATACCTATCCAATTTTACTTTAAATGACAATACCGAACCTGCCTCCACCACTTCTACTGGAAGCTCGTTCCACACAGCTACCACTCTCTGAGTAAAGAAATTCCCCCTCGTGTTACCCTTAAACTTTTGCCCCCCAACTCTCAAATCAAGTCCTCATGTTTGAATCTCCCCTACTCTCAATGAAAAAAATTATAATAAATATTATGTACAGTCAATATACTGATACAGTGTGTCAGTGTGAATTAATCAGTCTGATGGCCTGGTGGAAGAAGCTGTCCCAGAGCACGTACAGAGGAGATTTCCCAGGATGCTGCCTGGTTTAGAGAGTATGCATTACGATCAGAGATTAAGGGAGCTAGGGCTTTACTCTTTGGAGAGAAGGAGGATGAGAGGAGACATGATAGAGGTGTACAAGATATTAAGAGGAATAGACAGAGTGGACAGCCAGCGCCTCTTCCCCAGGGCACCACTGCTCAGTACAAGAGGACATGGCTTTAAGGTGAGGGGAGGGAAGTTCAAGGGGGATATTAGAGGAAGGTTTTTCACTCAGAGAGTGGTTGGTACGTGGAATGCACTGCCTGAGTCAGTGGTGGAGGCAGATACACTAGTGAAGTTTAGGAGATACTAGACAGGTATATGGAGGAATTTAAGGTGGGGGGGGGTTATATGGGAGGCA
The DNA here is from genome assembly GCF_030144855.1 of Hypanus sabinus. Lineage (NCBI taxonomy): Eukaryota > Metazoa > Chordata > Chondrichthyes > Myliobatiformes > Dasyatidae > Hypanus > Hypanus sabinus. Next base: position 75,844 of record NW_026779468.1, read on the forward strand.
GGGTTTGAGGGTCGGCACAACATTGTGGGCCGAAGGGCCTGTAATGTGCTGTACTGTTCTATGTTCTATAATTATATATACCATCTCTAAGAATACTTTCCATTAATTTACCCACCACTGACGTCAAACTGACAGGCCTATAATTGCTAGGTTTACTCTTGGAAACCCTGTACCGTGCTGTACTGTTCTATGTTCTATATGTAATATCCCCCTTGAAGGCCAGTGACGTTGTGGGGGTGGAACTGGACTCTGACGGTGGTGTCTGAAAAGAGGGGGCTGTCCAAGTTGCATGTCATCTTGGACAATGTCTCCCATCCACTCCATAATGTACTGGTTAGGCACAGGAGTACATTCCACCGAGATGTAACACTGAGCGTCACAGGGAGTCATTCCTGCCTGTGGCCATCAAACTTCACAACTCCTCCCTCCGAGTGTCAGTCACCCTGAGCCAATAAGCTGGTCCTGGACTTATTACCACTTGGCACGATTAACTTATTTATTATTTAATAATTTATGGTTTTATATTGCTATATTTCTTCACTATTCTTGGTTGGTGTGGCTGTAACGAAACCCAATTTCCCTCAGGATCAATGAAGTATGTCTGTCTGTCAGAACATACAAGGTAAATGGTCGGCCTGTACTGTTCTATGTTTAACACACTGCGTCTCCGTGTGGCATCTCGGTTGTGCGGCAGCTGATGGGAAAGCACTTCAGCGGGTCGTCTCCAGCGCACAGAAGATCGTCAGGACGTGGCTCCCGGTCCTGGAGGACACCTACAGCTCACGCTGCCTAAGGGAAACTCCAAGCATCTGTCAGGACAATACACACCCTCGCAATCATCTGCTTGATCTTCTTCCATCTGGCAGACGTTACAAGATTTTCTCTGCCCGCACTTCCAGACTGAAAAATAGCTTTTCCCCAGAGCTATAATTGCTCTGAACCAATCGATCAAGCCTCGTCCATAAATTTGTCATATTGCTACTCTTAATACTGGTTTTATGCCTGTCATGCATCTGGGTTGCACTTTTTTTCTGCTGGACATCGTTTCTACTGGCTGATCATTGACTTTATTTATTGTCTGTTTATTTTATTTGTTGTTTTATAGCATTGAGTACGAGAGTTGCAAACTCATTCCCGCTGTATTGGTGCATAACAAAATTGTACTATGCAATGAAAATAAAAATAATTCAATTTCCATTTTCATTCATTTCACATTTTCATTTCATTCATTTTTCATCTCCTTTGCAATCTCTCTAATCCAGGCAGCGCCCTGGTCAATCTCCTCTGCACCCTCTCCAATCCAGGCAGCGTCCTGGTCAATCTCCTCTGCACCCTCTCTAATCCAGGCAGCATCCTGGTCAATCTCCTCTGCACCCTCTCTAATCCAGGCAGCATCCTGGTCAATCTCCTCTGCACCCTCTCTAATCCAGGCAGCATCCTGGTCAATCTCCTCTGCACCCTCTCTAATCCAGGCAGCGTCCTGGAGAATCTCCTCTGCACCCTCTCTAATCCAGGCAGTGTCCTGGTCAATCTCCTCTGCACCCTCTCTAATCCAGGCAACATCCTGGTCAATCTCCTCTGCACCCTCTCTAATCCAGTCAGCATCCTGGTCAATCTCCTCTGTACCCTCTCTAATCCAGGCAGCATCCTGGTCAATCTCCTCTGAACCCTCTCTAATCCAGGCAGCATCCTGGAGAATCTCCTCTGCACCCTCTCTAATCCAGGCAGCATCCTGGTCAATCTCCTCTGCACCCTCTCTAATCCAGGCAGCATCCTGGTCAATCTCCTCTGCACCCTCTCTAATCCAGGCAGCATCCTGGTCAATCTCCTCTGCACCCTCTCTAATCCAGGCAGCATCCTGGTGAATCTCCTCTGCACCTTCTCTAATCCAGGCAGCATCCTGGTCAATCTCCTCTGCACCCTCTCTAATCCAGGCAGCATCCTGGAGAATCTCCTCTGCACCCTCTCTAATCCAGGCAGCGTCCTGGTCAATCTTCTCTGCACCCTCTCTAATCCAGGCAGCGTCCTGGTCAATCTCCTCTGCACCCTCTCTAATCCAGGCAGCATCCTGGTCAATCTCCTCTGCACCCTCTCTAATCCAGGCAGCATCCTGGTCAATCTCCTCTGCACCCTCTCTAATCCAGGCAGCATCCTGATCAATCTCCTCTAAACCCTCTCTAATCCAGGCAGCATCCTGGACAATCTCCTCTGCACCCTCTCTAATCCAGGCAGCATCCTGGTGAATCTCCTCTGCACCCTCTCTAATCCAGGCAGCATCCTGGTGAATCTCCTCTGCACCCTCTCTAATCCAGGCAGCATCCTGGTGAATCTCCTCTGCACCCTCTCTAATCCAGGCAGCGTCCTGGTGAATCTCCTCTGCACCCTCTCTAATCCAGGCAGCGACCTGGTGAATCTCCTCTGCACCCTCTCTAATCCAGGCAGCGTCCTGGTCAATCTCCTCTGCACCCTCTCTAATCCAGGCAGCGTCCTGGTCAATCTCCTCTGCACCCTCTCTAATCCAGGCAGCGTCCTGGTGAATCTCCTCTGCACCCTCTCTAATCCAGGCAGCGTCCTGGTGAATCTCCTCTGCACCCTCTCTAATCCAGGCAGCGTCCTGGTGAATCTCCTCTGCACCCTCTCTAATCCAGGCAGCGTCCTGGAGAATCTCCTCTGCACCCTCTCTAATCCAGGCAGCGTCCTGGAGAATCTCCTCTGCACCCTCTCTAATCCAGGCAGCATCCTGGTCAATCTCCTCTGCACCCTCTCTAATCCAGGCAGCATCCTGGAGAATCTCCTCTGCACCCTCTCTAATCCAGGCAGCATCCTGGTCAATCTCCTCTGCACCCTCTCTAATCCAGGCAGCATCCTGGAGAATCTCCTCTGCACCCTCTCTAATCCAGGCAGAATCCTGGTCAATCTCCTCTGCACCCTCTCTAATCCAGACAGCATCCTGGTCAATCTCCTCTGCACCCTCTCTAATCCAGGCAGCATCCTGGTCAATCTTCTCTGCACCCTCTCTAATCCAGGCAGCATCCTGGACAATCTCCTCTGCACCCTCTCTAATCCAGGCAGCATTCCGGTCAATCTGCTCTGTACCCTCTCTAATCCAGACAGCATCCTGGTCAATCTCCTCTGCACCCTCTCTAATCCAGTCAGTGTCCTGGTCAATCTCCTCTGCACCCCCTCTAATCCAGGCAGCATCCTGGTGGATCTCCTCTGCACCCTCTCTAATCCAGGCAGCATCCTGTTCAATCCCCTCTGCACCCTCTCTAATCCAGGCAGCATCCTGGAGAATCTCCTCTGCACCCTCTCTAATCCAGGCAGCATCCTGGTAAATCTCCTCTGCACCCTCTCTAATCCAGGCAGCATCCTGGTCAATCTCCTCTGCACCCTCTCTAATCCAGGCAGCATCCTGGTCAATCTCCTCTGCACCCTCTCTAATCCAGGCAGCGTCCTGGTGAATCTCCTCTGCACCCTCTCTAATCCAGGCAGCGTCCTGGAGAATCTCCTCTGCACCCTCTCTAATCCAGGCAGCATCCTGGTCAATCTCCTCTGCACCCTCTCTAATCCAGGCAGGGTCCTGGTGAATCTCCTCTGCACCCTCTCTAATCCAGGCAGCGTCCTGGAGAATCTCCTCTGCACCCTCTCTAATCCAGGCAGCATCCTGGTCAATCTCCTCTGCACCCTCTCTAATCCAGGCAGCATCCTGGAGAATCTCCTCTGCACCCTCTCTAATCCAGGCAGCATCCTGGTCAATCTCCTCTGCACCCTCTCTAATCCAGGCAGCGTCCTGGTGAATCTCCTCTGCACCCTCTCTATTCCAGGCAGCATCCTGGAGAATCTCCTCTGCACCCTCTCTAATCCAGGCAGCATCCTGGTCAATCTCCTCTGCACCCTCTCTAATCCAGGCAGCGTCCTGGTGAATCTCCTCTGCACCCTCTCTAATCCAGGCAGCATCCTGGTCAATCTCCTCTGCACCCTCTCTCTAATCCAGGCAGCGTCCTGGTCAATCTCCTCTGCACCCTCTCCATAGCTTCCACATCCTTCCTATAATGAGGTGACCAGAACTGCACACAATACTCACAAACCCTGTCCACACACTATCGCTCATTCACACACCCTCTCATCCGATCTCTCTCTCTCTCTCTCTCTCTCTCTCTCTCTCTCTCTCGCTCTTCCCCCCACCACCACCACCAGAATCAAATGGTCATTCCCCATGTCGTCAGCAGCCGTCGATCCATCCCGGGATATCGTTGGTCTGTAGTCAGCAGCCGCCGATCGATCCCGGGATATCATGGGTCTGTCGTCAGCAGCCGTCGATCGATCCCGGGATATCGTGGGTCTGTCGTCAGCAGCCGCCGATCCATCCCGGGATATCGTGGGTCTGTCGTCAGCAGCCGCCGATCGATCCCGGGATATCGTGGGTCTGTCGTCAGCAGCCGCCGATCGATCCCGGGATATCGTGGGTCTGTCGTCAGCAGCCGCCGATCGATCCCGGGATATCGTGGGTCTGTCGTCAGCAGCCGCCGATCGATCCCGGGATATCGTGGGTCTGTCGTCAGCAGCCGCCGATCGATCCCGGGATATCGTGGGTCTGTCGTCAGCAGCCGCCGATCGATCCCGGGATATCGTGGGTCTGTCGTCAGCAGCCGTCGATCGATCCCGGGATATCGTGGGTCTGTCGTCAGCAGCCGCCGATCGATCCCGGGATATCGTGGGTCTGTCGTCAGCAGCCGCCGATCGATCCCGGGATATCGTGGGTCTGTCATCAGCAGCCGCCGATCCATCCCGGGATATCGTGGGTCTGTGCCTCTGGTGGACGGTGTCCTCTCTGGGGTGCAAGGCTGGGAGGGAAGGTTTGATGACTGCAGTCCTATCCTGGTCCCACCATTGCAGGTGGGACACGTATATGTGGCTGCATTTCTCCTGGCTGTCTTCTGGTTGTTCTTTCCATCTCCAGAATACGAACCCCATCCCTACACAGCTGTCACCAAGTGTTACGGTCAGCAGCAACATCCTCCAGGTCCTCGGGTCTGAACTCGCGCTTCCTTAAAGCATTCCTCATCTGATCATTATAGCGCTTCTTCGGCCCTCCGGCTGAGCATCGACCATGATGTCGCTGGCCGTATAACACTCTGCGGGGTAGCCGACGTGGGGGCATCCTTATCACCTGCCCCGACCACTGCAGCTGACGCTGGGTGATCATGGCCTCAATACTTCTGCAATTGGTCTTTACGAGTATTTCAGTGTGAGGCACCCGCTCACGCCAGGTAATTCCCAGGATGCGCTGAAGGCAGCTGACGTGGAAGTGCTCCAAGGACTTGATGTGGCGGCTGTAGGTTACCCAAGCTTCACAGCCATAAAGGAGGGTGGTGACACAGACCGCTTGGTGTACGGCGACCTTTGTGGAGGGACGAAGGCTCCTGTTCTGAAAGACTCTACACCAACGTCTCCCAAAGGCAGCTGATGCCTGTTTAATGCGGCTCTGGATGTCGTTGAAACATATAAGATTATGAAGGGATTGGACACGCTGGGGGCAGGAATCATGTTCCCGCTGATGGGTGAGTCCAGAACCAGAGGCCGCAGTTTAAGAATAAGCGGTGGGCCATTTAGAACTGAGATGCGGAAAAACGTTTTCACCCAGAGAGTGGTGGATATGTGGAATGCTCTGCCCCAGAAGGCAGCAGAGGCCAAGACTCTGGATGCATTCAAGAGAGAGTTAGATAGAGCTCTTATAGATAGCGGGGTCGAGGGATATGGGGAGAGGGCAGGATCAGGGTACTGATTGTGGACGGTCAGCCGTGATCACAGTGAATGGCGGTGCTGGCTCGAAGGGCCGAATGGCCTACTCCTGCACCTGCTGTCTGTTGAAACCCCTCCCCTCTCTGGTTTTGCCTCGTTTCTCCTCCTTTGGGTCAACTCATGACTTAAAGACTTTCAGCCTCGCTCGGAGATTCTGTCCTCTCTGCCATTGTCACGGGAAACACCAGTCACCTCTGAGGGGGTGACACGGCTAAATCTCACTCCTCAAAAGCCCCAGCCCTGTGGCTGCCACTGGGGACACGGCACGGCTCCTCCATCGCGTTTCCCTCCTCCCCAACTTCTCCGAGTGAGACCCGGTAAAAGGTGGAGGAGGGCGCGTCATTGCTGGTCGTTCGAGGACATAGGGAGCAGCTTGTCGTTGGGCCTACTGGGGGGGGGGGTGTCGTCTCTACTCTCTGCGAAGGCTGAGGAAAGTCCATCTCCCACCCCCCATCTTCAACACATTCTACAGGGGTTGTATCGAGAGCATCCTGAGCAGCTGCATCACTGCCCGGTTCGGGAATTGCACCGTCTCGGATCGCAAGACCCTGCAGCGGATAGTGAGGTCAGCTGAGAAGATCATCGGGGTCTCTCTCCCCGCCATCACGGACATTTGCACCAAACGCTGCATCCGCAAAGCAAACAGCATTATGAAGGACCCCACGCACCCCTCATACAAACTCTTCTCCCTCCTGCCGTCTGGGAAAAGGCTCCGAAGCATTTGGGCTCTCACGACCAGACTGTGTAACAGTTTCTTCCCCCAAGCTATCAGACTCCTCAATACCCAGAGTCTAGACTGACACCTTACTGCCCTATTGTCCTGTTAATTATTAATTGTAATGCCTGCACTGTTTTGTGCACTTTATGCAGTCCTGGGTAGGTCTGCAGTCTAGTGTAGCTTTCTCTGTGTTGTTTTTAGTTCAGTCTAGTTTTTGTACTGGGTCATGGTTCTGAAAAACGTTGTCTCGTTTTTACTGTGTACTGTACCAGCAGTTATGGTCAAAATGACAATAGAAGTGACTTGATTTCTTCAGCCAGAGGGAGGTGAATTTCTACAATTCATTGCACACAGTTGGCTGTAGAAACCAGGTCACTGGGCGTGTTTACGGCAGAGGTAGACAAATACCTGGTTAGTCCGGGAGTGCAATTTTACAGGGCGAAGGCAGGAAATGGGGTTGACAAAGAAATGGATCAGCCAATAAAATATATTCCAATGGAACTCCGCCAATGGTCTAGTGTAGTTATTGTGTTGTTTTTTTACTTGACTTGACTGGACCTGAAGTTGTGGGATGGATGTAAGATTTAAATAAATCCTAAATCATCTCACGTTCTCGATAGTCATTGCTTATTTATCGATTATTATTAATATGATTTTTTTTTCTTTTGGTGCTGTTTGCTCGGTTTGTTATCTTCTGCGCGCTGGCTGGGCAACCGTTGGCGGGCCTTTCATTGCTCGGAAGGGTGGGAGGCAGCAGAAAGGAAACTAGAGACATGTTAGCCTGACATCAGCGGCTGGGAAGTTGTTGGAATCGATTGTCAGGGATGAGATTAGGGAGTGCCTTGGAGGCCCACGACAAGATAGGCCACAGCCAGCGTGGTTTCCTGAAAGGAAAATCCTGGCCAGGGAAACCGACTGCAATTCTTTGAGGAAATTACAAGCAGAGTAGACAAAGGAGCTGCGGTAGACATGGTGAACTTGGATTTTCACGTGCCACACGTGAGGCTGCTTAGCAAGAGCCGATGGAATTACAGGGGAGTTTCTAGCGTGGGTGGAGCATTGGCTGATCGGCAGAAAACAGAGAAAGGGAATAAAGGGATCCTATTCTGGCTGGCTACCGGTTACCAGTGGAGCCCCACTGGGGTCGGTGTTGGGACCGCTGCTTTTTACGATGCGGCTCAATGATTTGGACTATTAGATTAAAGGATTTGTGGCTAAATTTGCTTGTGATACACAGATAGGTGGAGGGGCAGGTAGTGTTGAGGAAACAGTGAGTCTGCAGAGAGACTTAGGGGGATGGGCAAAGAAGCGGCAAATGAAATACAAGGTTGGAAAGTGTATGGTCGTGCACTTTGGTGGAAGAAATAAACGGGCAGACTATTATTTAGATGGGGAGAGAATTGAAAATGCAGAGATGCAAAGGGACTTGGGGGTCCTTGCGCAGGATACCCTAAAGATTAACCTCCAGGCTGTGCAGAAGGCAAATGCAATGTTGGCATTCATTTCTAGAGGAATAGACTATAAGAGCAGGGATGTGATGTTGAGGCTCCATAAGGCACTCGTGAGACCACACTTGGGAGTACTGTGTGCAGTTTTGGGCTCCTTATTTCAGAAAGGATATACTGACACTGGAGGGGGTTCAGAGAAGATTCACGAGAATGATTCCAGTAATGAAAGGGTTTCCGTATGAGGAACGTCTGGGCTGCATTCCCTGGAGTTCAGGAGAATGAGGGAGGGATCTCATAGAAACATTCTGAATGTTAAAAGGCCTGAACAGATTAGATATGGCAAAGTTATTTCCCATGGTAGGGGATTCTAGGACAAGAGGGCACGATTTCAGGATTGAAGGACGCCCATTTGGAACAGAGATGCTGGGAAATTACTTCAGTCAGGGGGTGGTAAATCTGTGGAATTTGTTGCCACGGGAGGCTGTGGAGGCCGGGTCACTGGGTGTGTTTAAGGCAGAGACAGACAGGTTCTGATTAGCCGGGGCGTCAAAGGGTCTGGGGTGAAAGCAGGGGAGTGGGGATGACAGGAGGAATTGGATCAGCCCATGATTGAATGCCAGAGCAGACTCGATGGGCCGAATGGCCTATTCTGGTCTTATAAGATTATGAGAGGCATTGATAGAGGGGACAGGGAGTATCTGTTTCGCAGGGTCTAATCCCAGAGGGCTGGCATTGAACATGAGAGGGGGGATGTGAGGGGTATGTTTTTTTAACTCCGGGAGTGGTGTTGAAAGTAAATACATTGGAGGCTTGTAAGAGACGTTTGGAGAGGCAGATGGAGGGATAGGGACAGGGTGTAGGGAGGGGGGGGATCGGTGTTTGGGGTGTTTCTCATTTGATTTTTATCCGGGTCAGCACAGCCTTGTGGGCCGAACGGCCTGCTCCTGGGCTGTGCTCTCCTATGGAGCAGGGAAACGCGCGCAAGTGTGACCTCTTGCCCGACGGGAGGCTGAGGGGTTCTCTGACGGTGTACGTTGCCCTCCTGCAGGTCCTCCGGGTGGCGGCGAGGGGACGTGGCCGCGGTTCTCCACCGGTTGGTCCTGGATTCCGATTGCCGTGCCGGACGCCACCGGTCGGGGCACCTTCCGCAGAAGTTTGCGAGAGTGTTGGGTGACGAGCTGGCCCACTCCGTTCACTGGACAGCGAGGAGGTCCCTCGGGCTCCAGGCAGAGAGAAGCTGTCCTCCCCGATCGGCTTGGGGCTCCCTCCCTCCCCCTCAGCTCAGGATCGATAGCCAGCTTCTTGTGTGGGGAGTGATGGCTGATTTAATTGGGAGTGCATTACAGATCTCTCTCCTCCGATTGTATTAGCCAGGAGGCCCCCGGGAGGATTGAGGGCAGATTCTCCCAGAAGTGCCTTATCTCTCCACCGCCGTAATGACGTGTTCGCTGGCGGCAATCGCATTTCACAGCACTCTCTAGACGATAATGCTCTTGCGGCTTCTTCCCCGCCTCGCCAGTGAGTCGCTGCTGCCTGCGCGCTGGCACGGTCTCCCCGACCCTTCCCGACCCGCAGCGAGAGAGGTGAGCGGGCTGCTCCCTGTCACTGCCCCGGTGAGAGAGGGGAACTGTGGGAGAGTGAGATTAATTGGAAAGAGAGAGCGTCTGGGGCAGAGAGGGGCGGGTGCTGAGTGAAAGTTTGGGAGGGGGAGAGTGAGAGGGATGGGGAAAGAGAAAAGGGGAGAGTGCCTGGGGCAGAGAGAGATGGGGGGGTGAGAGAGGGGGGAGGGAGAGGGAGGTGGTGTGACAGAGAGATAGGGGAGAGAGGGAGGGAAGGGGGAGAGAGAAAGAGGGAGAGAGAGAGGGGGAGTGAGAGAGGGAGGGAAGGGGGAGAGAGAAAGAGGGAGAGAGAGAGGGGGAGTGAGAGAGGGAGGGAAGGGGGAGAGAAAAAGAGGGAGAGAGAGAGGGGGAGTGAGAGAGGGAGGGAGAGGGAGAGAGAAAGAGGGAGAGAGAGAGGGGGAGTGAGAGAGGGAGGGAGAGGGAGAGAGAAAGAGGGAGAGAGAGAGGGGGAGTGAGAGAGGGAGGGAGAGGGAGAGAGAAAGAGGGAGAGAGAGAGGGGGAGTGAGAGAGGGAGGGAGAGGGAGAGAGAAAGAGGGAGAGAGAGAGGGGGAGTGAGAGAGGGAGGGAAGGGGGAGAGAGAAAGAGGGAGAGAGAGAGGGGGAGTGAGAGAGGGAGGGAAGGGGGAGAGAGAGAGGGGGAGTGAGAGAGGGAGGGAGAGGGAGAGAGAATGGAATGAGAGGGACTGAGGCTGTGGGCTTTGGAGGCAGAGAGACGATCACAGTGGCATCCCCACTGAGGGCAGTAGGGCAGGAATGAAGGGACCCAGGCAGGCAGAGGGTGTAAACCCTGCGGAGGGAAGGTGTGGACGGGGGAGACTGATGAGCTTCTCCTCGTTCCCCTTCGCACATCGCCCTCTGCCTCCTTCCCAGTGCTGTTCTACCCCTCACCTTGCCCCCTTCCCCTTCCCTCCCTCTCCCCTCCTCTCTCTCTGTCGCCACCTGCCCCTCCCCCTATCTCCGTCCCTCCCTCCTCCCAGCTCCCCACCCCCCCCACACACAGATGCTGGTTCCGGGAAGGGCTGTCTGATTTCCCCGTGGAGGGAGGGGGCCTGGTTCACTCCTACAGCCAGTGACGTGTCTGTGTGCAAGTGCAGCCCCTCGACAACACCCTCCCTCTGGGCACGTGGGTAACTCCCTCTCCCTCCAGAACGTGGGAGACCAGCCTCTCACTCTCCTTCCCTCCCTCTTTCTCCAAGTGGGAGGGTGGGAGGACCCTCCTCCTCTCTCTCTCTTTCCCTCTCATTTTCTCTCTCACTCTCTCTCTCTCTCACACAAACATTCCCTCTCTCTCCTCTCTCTCCCCCCTCTCCCTCCCCCTTCTCCCTCCCTCTCTCTCTCCTCTCTCTCCTCTCTCTCCCCCCTCTCCCTCCCCCTTCTCCCTCCCTCTCTCCCTCCCCCTTCTCTCTCTCTCTCTCTCTCTCTCTCTCCCTCTCCCTCTCCCTCTCTCTCTCCCTCTCCCTCTCCCTCTCTCTCTCCTCTCTCTCTATCTCTCTCTCTCTCTCTTTCTTTCTCTCTCTCTCCCCCTCTCTCCCTCCCCCTTCTCCCTCCCTCTCTCTCTCTCTCTCTCCCCCCTCTCCAGGCGCAGGGACCAGACTACCACCCCTTCCCTCTCTCTCTCCAGGCGTGCAGACCCTCCCCCTCCCCTGCCATGGGCTTCCTGGAGAATTTCTTCACCTACGAGACCCCCAAGTCGGTGGTAGTGAAGAGCTGGACCGTCGGCATACTGAACCGTCTGATGCAGCTCCTGATCATCGTCTACTTCGTGGGGTAAGGGCCGAGGGTCAGGGAGGGGAGTGGGGAGGGAGAGAAAGAGGGAGAGAGATGGAGGGAGAGAGGGGGAGGGGGAGAGATGGAGGGAGGAAGAGAGGGGGAGAGAGAGAGAGGGGAGGAGAGAGAGAGAGGGAGAGGGGGGAGAGAGAGAGAGGGAGAGAGAGAGGGGGGAGAGGGAGAGAGAGAGAGGGGGGAGGGAGAGAGAGGGGAGGAGGGAGAGAGAGAGGGGAGAGAGGGGGGAGGGAAGGGGGAGAGAGAGAGGGGAGGGAGAGAGAGGAGGAGAGAGATAAGGAGGGAGGGGGAGAGCGAGGAGGGAGAGAGAGATGAGGGAGGGAAGAGGGGAGAGAGAGAGAGATGAGGAGGGAGGGAGAGGGAGAGAAGGAGGGAGGGAGAGGGAGAGAAGGAGGGAGGGAGGGGGGAGAGGAGGGAGGAGAGAGATGAGGGAAGGGAGGGGGAGAGAGAGATGAGGAGGGAAGGGGGAGAGGAGGGAGGAGAAGATGAGGAGGGAGGGAGAGGAGGGAGAGAAAGAGATGAGGGAGGGAGAGGGAGGGGGAGAGAGAGATGAGGAGGGAGGGAAGGGGGAGAGGAGGAGAGAGAGATGAGGGAGGGGAGGAGGGAGAGGGGAGAGAGAGAGATGAGGAGGGAGGGAGAGGGAGAGAAGGAGGGAGAGAAAGAGATGAGGGAGGGGGGCTGAGGGATGAGTCAGGAGAGAGAAGGGAGAAGGCAGGCCTCACCCTCCCACCCTTTGCCCACAGCTGGGTATTTCTGCACGAGAAGGCTTATCAAACGAAGGAGACAAACATTGAATCCTCAGTTATTACAAAGGTGAAAGGATTTGGGAGAGCACATTTCGAAAACGATTCTGAACGTGTCCTCGATGTGGCTGACTATGTCATCCCACCACAGGTACAAACTCATCCTCGTGAACGGCGGGCGGGGAGGGATGGAGGGCCCTCGGAGTCTGCGAGTAGGAAGCACACCGTGAATGGTGGGGAGTGTCGAGGGACGGGGGGACCTCGGCGTACGAGGGTAGGACACGCACCGTGAACGGTGGGGAGTGTCGAGGGACGGGAGGACCTCGGCATACGAGGGTAGGACACGCACCGTGAACGGTGGGGAGTGTGGAGGGACGGGGGGACCTCGGCGTACGGGGGTAGGACACGCACCGTGAACGGTGGGGAGTGTCGAGGGACGGGGGGACCTCGGCGTACGAGGGTAGGACACGCACCGTGAACGGAGGGGAGTGTCGAGGGACAAGGGGACCTCGGCGTACGAGGGTCGGACACGCACCGTGAACGGTGGGGAGTGTGGAGGGACGGGGGGACCTCGGCGTATGAGGGTCGGACACACACCGTGAACGGTGGGGAGTGTCGAGGGACGGGGGGACCTCGGCGTACGAGGGTAGGACACGCACCGTGAACGGTGGGGAGTGTCGAGGGACGGGAGGACCTCGGCGTACGAGGGTAGGACACGCACCGTGAACGGTGGGGAGTGTCGAGGGAGGGGAGGACCTCGGCGTACGAGGGTCGGACACGCACCGTGAACGGTGGGGAGTGTGGACGGACGGGGGGACCTCGGCGTATGAGGGTCAGACACACACCGTGAACGGTGGGGAGTGTCGAGGGACGGGGGGACCTCGGCGTACGAGGGTAGGACACGCACCGTGAACGGAGGGGAGTGTCGAGGGACAAGGGGACCTCGGCGTACGAGGGTAGGACACGCACCGTGAACGGAGGGGAGTGTCGAGGGACAGGGGGACCTCGGCGTACGAGGGTAGGACACGCACCGTGAATGGTGGGGAGTGTCGAGGGACGGGGGGACCTCGGTGTACGAGGGTCGGACACGCACCGTGAACGGTGGGGAGTGTCGGGGGACGGGGGGAACTTGATGTTCGGGTTGAAGTTTATTGTCTGACTGTACATTTATACAACCAAATGAAACATCGTTCCTCTGGGCCACAGTGGACTCCAGCTCTAGACTTTTCCCTCGGGGTTCGCCCCCGAAGCCTCCCCCGCCAGTGGGTCCGGCCGCTGGGCAGCGGGGGTTTGAGATCAGAGTTTCCCTTCTCCCAGACGAGCTGCTGACGAGCCCCGTCTGCCCGGAGCGAGCGGCTTTGAGGCTTACCGCCTCTGTCCATAGAAACGGTTCTGCCGGGTTTAGGAGCCTGACTTGGTTGTCCGAGGCCGTTTGAGACGTACGCCGTCGGGAGCATTTAATAGATAGCGGGAGCTCGTCCGCACTGCCTCCCCTGGCTCTGGCAATCTCCAGGAGCCTATTATCACAAATAACTTCATAAATATCATTCAAATCTGCCTGTAGAGTGAACGTCTCCCTGCCCCGGTGCCAGGGTATCGCAGCCGGGGGAAGAAACAGTTACCCAGTCTGACAGAGCTGGCCCCGGTGCTCCTGTACCTCTTTCCTGACGGACGTGGGTCAAAGAGAGTGGGAGATGGGGCCCACTTTCACGGACTCTGCATCTCACTGTCTCGATATTTATCGATTATTTATTTATTATTTCTTTCTTTCTGTATTCGCGCAGTCTGTTGTCCGAGTTGGCCGGTCTGTCATTGATTCTGTTACAGTGATTATGCTGTAGATTTATCGAGAATGGCTGCAGGAATGTGAATCTCTGGCGACAAATTTGCTAATAGATTTACTTTGAACTTTGAATCTCGAGCCTGCATCTCCTCGTCTCACCCGACAAAAAGACGTTCCTGCCTCTAATTATCCATCACTCTCCCCTTTCCCCTCCCCATCCCCCTCTCCCCACCTCACCCCTCATTCCCCTCCACCCTTCGCTTCCCCTCCCCATCCCCCTCTCCCCACCTCACCCCTCATTCCCCTCCACTCTTCGCTTCCCCTCCCCATCCCCTCTCCCCACCTCACCCCTCATTCCCCTCCACCCTTCGCTTCCCCTCCCCATCCCCCTCTCCCCACCACATTCCCCTCCACCCTTCGCTTCCCCTCCCCATCCCCCTCTCCCCACCACATTCCCCTCCACCCTTCGCTTCCCCTCCCCATCCCCCTCTCCCCACCACATTCCCCTCCACCCTTCGCTTCCCCCCCCATCCCCCCTTCCCACCTCACCCCTCATTCTCCCCATCCTTCTCTTCCCCTCCCCCACTCCCCTGTCTCCTTCCCCACCCCTCTCCCCATCTTCCCCCCTCTCCCCTCCACCCACCATTCCATCTCTACCCCCTCTCTCCACTCCTCCGCTCCCCTCCCCCTCTCCACCACCTCCTCCTCCACCCCTCCTCCACTCCCCTCCCCCCTCTCCACCACCTCCCCTGCTTTCCCCTGTCCCCCTCCCCTTCTTCCCCCCCGTCCCCCTCCCCTCCCCCCACCTTCCCTCTCCCCTTCTCCACCCCTTCCCACCTCCCACTCTCACACCCCTCTCTCTCTGCCCATCCCCCTCTCCCTTCCTCTCCTTTTCTCCTTACCCGACCATCTCTTTCCTCTCTCTGCCTTTTCTCCCTTTCTCTATCCCCCCTTGGGTGTCTCCCTCTCTGCCCCTCTCCCTCATCCCTCTCCCCTCTCCCCATCTCTCTCTCTCTCCCCCTCCCCATTTCTCTCTCTCCCTTCTCCCCATCCCTCTCTCTCTCTTTCCCCCCATCCCTCTCCCCCCTCTCTCCCTTCTCCCCATCCCTCTCTCTCTCTTTCTCCCCTCTCCCTCCCGACACTGTGACAGGGGTCGTCAGTGTTCTGCATCATCACCGCAATGCGAATCACCGACAACCAGCTTCAAGACGTCTGTCCTGAGGTCAGTCGTGTGTGTGTGAGTGTGTGTGTGTGTGTGTGTGTGTGTGTGTGTGTGTGTGTCTGTGTGTGAGTGTGTGTGTGTGTGTGTGTGTGTCTGTGTCTGTGTGAGTGTGTGTGTCTGTGTCTGTGTGTGAGTGTGTGTGTGTGTGTGTGTGTGTGTGTGTGTGTGTCTGTGTGTGTGTGTGTGTCTGTGTGAGTGTGTGTGTCTGTGTGTGTGTGTGTGTGTGTGTGTGTGTGTGTGTGTCTGTGTGTGTGTGTGTGTCTGTGTGTGTGTGTGTGTGTGTGTGTGTGTGTGTGTGTGTGTGTGTGTGTCTGTGTGAGTGTGTGTGTCTGTGTGTGAGTGTGTGTGTGTGTGTGTGTGTGTGTGTGTGTGTGTCTGTGTGTGTGTGTGTGTCTGTGTGTGTGTGTGTGTGTGTGTGTGTGTGTGTGTGTGTGTCTGTGTGAGTGTGTGTGTCTGTGTGTGAGTGTGTGTGTGTGTGTGTGTGTGTGTGTGTGTGTGTGTGTGTGTGTGTGTCTGTGTGTGTGTGTGTGTGTGTGTGTGTGTGTGTGTGTGTGTGTGTGTCTGTGTGAGTGTGTGTGTGTCTGTGTGAGTGTGTGTGTCTGTGTGTGAGTGTGTGTGTGTGTGTGTGTGTGTGTGTGTGTCTGTGTGTGTGTGTGTCTGTGTGAGTGTGTGTGTGTCTGTGTGAGTGTGTGTGTCTGTGTGTGAGTGTGTGTGTGTGTGTGTGTGTGTGTGTGTGTGTGTGTGTGTGTGTGTGTGTCTGTGTGAGTGTGTGTGTCTGTGTGTGTGTGTGTGTGTGTGTGTGTGTGTGTGTGTCTGTGTGTGTGTGTGTGTCTGTGTGTGTGTGTGTGTGTGTGTGTGTGTGTGTGTGTCTGTGTGAGTGTGTGTGTCTGTGTGTGAGTGTGTGTGTGTGTGTGTGTGTGTGTGTGTGTGTGTCTGTGTGTGTGTGTGTGTCTGTGTGTGTGTGTGTGTGTGTGTGTGTGTGTGTGTGTGTGTGTGTGTCTGTGTGAGTGTGTGTGTCTGTGTGTGAGTGTGTGTGTGTGTGTGTGTGTGTGTGTGTGTGTCTGTGTGTGTGTGTGTGTGTGTGTGTGTGTGTGTGTGTGTGTGTGTGTGTCTGTGTGAGTGTGTGTGTGTCTGTGTGAGTGTGTGTGTCTGTGTGTGAGTGTGTGTGTGTGTGTGTGTGTGTGTGTGTGTGTGTCTGTGTGTGTGTGTGTCTGTGTGAGTGTGTGTGTCTGTGTGTGAGTCTGTGTGTCTGTGTGTGAGTGTGTGTGTGTGTGTGTGTGTGTGTGTGAGAGAGTCTGTGTGAGTGTGTGTGTCTGTGTGAGTTTGTGTGTGTGTGTGAGTGTGTGAGAGAGTCTGTGTGAGTTTGTGTGTGTGTGTGAGTGTGTGACAGAGTCTGTGTGTGTGTCTCTCTCTCTCTCTCCCCCCCACCCCACCTCGGGGTCACACCTCACCATAACGTGTGTGTGTGTGCGTGTGTGAGACTGTGAAGCGTAGGGGCAGAACGAGGCCACTCAGCCCATCGACTCTGCTGCGGCTGATCCCGGATCCCACTCGACCCCCACAAGCCTGCCTTCACCCCGTGTCCTCTGATGCCCCGACCGGGCGGGAAACGATCAACTTCCGCCTTCAATGTCCCCGCGGACTGCGGCCGAGCAGAGCTGCCCTCTTGGCGAAAAGAATTCCTCCTTACCCCTTTTCTGAAAGGTCACCCCTTAACTTTCAGCTGTGCCCGCCAGTTCAGCATTCGCCCACCGTAGGAAACGTCTCTCTCTCTCGCATCCACCCTATCTCGTCCTTTCAACATTCGGTCGGTTTCAGTGAGATCCCCCGGCATTCTTCTAGATTCCCGTGAGTCCAGGCCCAAAGCTGCCAAACGCTCCTGATATGTTAACCCCTTCGTTCCCGGGAATCCCCTGGACCCTCCCCGATGACGACACACCCTCTCGGAGATACGGGGCCCAGAACCGTTGACCATACTCCGACAGCTGGCCTGACAAGTCCCACACAAAGTTTGCCGAACAGAAAAGGCTCCTTTCATTTCCCCCCACTCGCTGCCTCCTGCCTGTCAGCCATTCCTCTCTCCGTGCCAGTTTCTTGCCTGTAACGGCACAGGATTTTACCCTGTTGATCAGCCTCATGTGTGGCACCTTATCAAGTCCCTCCCCGATGGCGACACACCCTCTCTGAGATACGGGGCCCAGAACCGTTGACCATACTCCCGAGTGCGGCCTGACTGGAGTCTCGCAAGGGATCGGCATCATCTCCTTACTTTTGTATTCTACTCCCCTCGAAATAAATGCCAGCATTGCATTTGCCTTCGTTTCCAGAGACCCGACCTCTTGAATTAACCCCCGGGGAGTCCTGCACGAGGACCCCCAAGTCCCTCCGCCCCTCTGATCTTCCAGGCCGTGGAAGAATCTCCTCCTGAGGTCAAAGGTCAGTCGGCGCAGACGTCGGAAAGAAAAATGAGAGGGGACGTTGGAGGGAGCAGCGGTGAGAGAGATGCACGCACGCAAAGGCAGGAACAGACGTTAACACACACTCACAGAGAACACACCGTCCTGAAATCGGACGTTCCTAAAGCCCACCACCCAGAATTGAGGTGTGTGGCCACAGGGAGATCCCGCCACGGCTGGAGGACCGAGCGCCGGTGTTCGGCAAAACGGTCTCCCAGTCTGCGGCGGGTCTCCCCAGTGTATAATGTTCCACAGACCACTCCCACTCCGACATGTCTGTCCGTGGCCTCCTCTACCGTCAAGATGAGGCCACACGCAGGTGAATGGAGCAATCCCTTATCTGCCGCCTCGGTAGCCTCCTACCTGCCGGCGTGAACATTCAACTCACAGACCTCCGTTGATACCCCCTGCCCCCCCCACCACATCCCTATCTATAATTTTAGTCTGTTTCTCTTTCTCTCTCTTCCCCCCTCACTATAATCTCTCCCCCCAGCCCCAACTTTCTTTCTCTTTTATTTCCCATCATTCTCCACCTTCCCCCCCCCAGCCCATTTCCCTCCAGCCTGTCACTTCCCAGCTCTCAACTTCATCCCTCCCCCGACTTCTTATCCCCCCTTGACCATCCCATGTTACTTCACTCCTGATGAAGGGTTTTGGCCCGAAACATCGTCACTACCTCCTCCCGTAGACGCTGTCTGGCCTGCTGTGTTCTGCCAGCATTTTGTGTTTTTATTTATTTCCAGCATCTGCAGATTAACTCGTGTTATATTTAAGACGAGGTTGGGTAGATCTTTGGCATCGGAGGGGAATGAAGGGTGATGGGGAGGGGGAGATGAGTTTACGGAGAGATCAGCCGCGATCTTATCGGACGGCGGGGCAGGATCGACGGGCCGGATGGCCGACTCCGGCTCCCGTTTCTCATGTTCTTCTGTGGGACTATCTATCCTGCGCCTTGTGAACTATTCCCAGAAACTTCAGCCATCCCCGCCACTATACCCGCCCCCCCAATCCGCCCGGGCAGGCTCCTCTCTCGCGCCTCTGTGATCCCCTTCATTCCGTTGCGAGACTGGTCCGTGTGAGCTATGCTTCTCTCTCTCAAATCGCAGTGTGAGTCCCATCATATTCTGATCGCTGGCCCCTCAGGGTTCCTCTACGTTAAGCTCCCCAATAAGATATGGGTCACTACACAACACCTAGTCTTTCCCCATGATGCACCATCAATAACTCTCGGAGACGGGAGGCGAACGATAGGCTTTTCTTAGCAGCAGGAGACCACCACACAATGTCCTGGAGACTGAGGGGGGAGCAGTGCCTCCACTCTCCTTTATAGAGGGGTAACAGGAGCAGTCAGCAGAGGGGCGTGTCCAGACAGGTATATGCAGTTCACCACACACAAGCTGCTCGAAAAAGCCATCTTGTACGCCCAACAAATCCCCTCCCTTGCGATCCGACACCAGCCTGATTCTCCCAATCCCCTTACCTGCTGAACAAATCCCCTCCCTTGCGATCCGACACCAGCCTGATTCTCCCAATCCCCTTACCTGCTGAACAAATCCCCTCCCTTGCGATCCGACACCAGCCTGATTCTCCCAATCCCCTTACCTGCTGAACAAATCCCCTCCCTTGCGATCCGACACCAGCCTGATTCTCCCAATCCCCTTACCTGCTGAACAAATCCCCTCCCTTGCGATCCGACACCAGCCTGATTCTCCCAATCCCCTTACCTGCTGAACAAATCCCCTCCCTTGCGATCCGACACCAGCCTGATTCTCCCAATCCCCTTACCTGCTGAACAAATCCCCTCCCTTGCGATCCGACACCAGCCTGATTCTCCCAATCCCCTTACCTGCTGAACAAATCCCCTCCCTTGCGATCCGACACCAGCCTGATTCTCCCAATCCCCTTACCTGCTGAACAAATCCCCTCCCTTGCGATCCGACACCAGCCTGATTCTCCCAATCCCCTTACCTGCTGAACAAATCCCCTCCCTTGCGATCCGACACCAGCCTGGTTCTCCCAATCCCCTTACCTGCTGAACAAATCCCCTCCCTTGCGATCCGACACCAGCCTGATTCTCCCAATCCCCTTACCTGCTGAACAAATCCCCTCCCTTGCGATCCGACACCAGCCTGATTCTCCCAATCCCCTTACCTGCTGAACAAATCCCCTCCCTTGCGATCCGACACCAGCCTGGTTCTCCCAATCCCCTTACCTGCTGAACAAATCCCCTCCCTTGCGATCCGACACCAGCCGGATTCTCCCAATCCCCTTACCTGCTGAACAAATCCCCTCCCTTGCGATCCGACACCAGCCTGATTCTCCCAATCCCCTTACCTGCTGAACAAATCCCCTCCCTTGCGATCCGACACCAGCCTGATTCTCCCAATCCCCTTACCTGCTGAACAAATCCCCTCCCTTGCGATCCGACACCAGCCTGATTCTCCCAATCCCCTTACCTGCTGAACAAATCCCCTCCCTTGCGATCCGACACCAGCCTGATTCTCCCAATCCCCTTACCTGCTGAACAAATCCCCTCCCTTGCGATCCGACACCAGCCTGATTCTCCCAATCCCCTTACCTGCTGAACAAATCCCCTCCCTTGCGATCCGACACCAGCCTGATTCTCCCAATCCCCTTACCTGCTGAACAAATCTCCTCCCTTGCGATCCGACACCAGCCTGATTCTCCCAATCCCCTTACCTGCTGAACAAATCCCCTCCCTTGCGATCCGACACCAGCCTGATTCTCCCAATCCCCTTACCTGCTGAACAAATCCCCTCCCTTGCGATCCGACACCAGCCTGATTCTCCCAATCCCCTTACCTGCTGAACAAATCCCCTCCCTTTGCGATCCGACACCAGCCTGATTCTCCCAATCCCCTTACCTGCTGAACAAATCCCCTCCCTTGCGATCCGACACCAGCCTGATTCTCCAATCCCCTTACCTGCTGAACAAATCCCCTCCCTTGCGATCCGACACCAGCCTGATTCTCCCAATCCCCTTACCTGCTGAACAAATCCCCTCCCTTGCGATCCGACACCAGCCTGATTCTCCCAATCCCCTTACCTGCTGAACAAATCCCCTCCCTTGCGATCCGACACCAGCCTGATTCTCCCAATCCCCTTACCTGCTGAAGTCCCCCATCACAACTGTCACTTCCCATATCGCACGCCCTTTCCAGCTCCCTGTGCAATCTCTTTTTTTCTTTTTTTTAAACAAACATAAATGAAACATGAATACAAAGTGTTTGAGAGTACATAATTAATAGTTTAAATAAACATTCAGATATATAATAATAAAAGTATATAACCTCTCAAACTCAGAACATTAATGAACAAAGAAGCAAAAAGAAAAAAATAAAAACCCCCAAAAAAGAGAGAAAAAAACCCCAAAAAAAACACGAACCAACACGGGCCATTGAATAATATTAAGTACATATACAGTAGTGCCAATAACTCCGAACCTGATTAAGGATAATATAAGTAAGGTTTAGGAAAAGACAATTCAACTCATGTGAAAACGTTGAATAAAAGGTCTCCAAGTTCCTTCAAATTTAACTGAAGGATCAAAAACCACACTTCTAATTTTTTCTAAACTCAAACAAGAAATAGTTTGAGAAAACCACTGAAATACAGTTGGAGGATTAATTTCTTTCCAATTCAATAAAATAGATCTTCTAGCCATTAATGTAACAAATGCAATCATTCATTGAGATGAAGCAGATAAACGATTATTATCCGTCATTGGTAAACCGAAAATTGCAGTAAGAGGATGCGGTTGAAAATTAATATTTAAAACTCTTGAAATAATACTGAAAATATCTTTCCAATAATTTTGTAAACAAGGACAAGACCAGAACATATGAGTCAATGAAGCAACATCAGAATGACATCTATCGCAGGTTGAGTTAAGATGAGAATAAAATCGAGCCAGTTTATCCTTAGACATATGAGCTCTATGTACAACCTTAAATTGTATTAGGGCATGTTTAGCACAAATAGAGGACGAATTTACCAATGATAAAATTTTTTCCCATTGCTTAGTAGATATAGGACACTGCAACTCTTCTTGCCATTCCTTCTTAA
>NW_026779469.1:0-99431 GCF_030144855.1 Hypanus sabinus
AAAGAACTGTACTAGTCCTTTCACTGTTCACTGTCAAAGGGAATTGTATTTGTCCCTTCACTGTTCACTGTTGAAGGAATTGTATTAGTCCCTTCACTGTTCACTGTTGAAGGGAACTGTATTGAACTCTTCACTGTTCACTGTCTAAGGGAATTGTATAAGTCTCTTCTCTGTTCACTGTTGAAGGGAACTGTATTGAGCTCTTCACTGTTCACTCTCAAAGGGAACTGTATTAGTCCCTTCTCTCTTCACTGTCGAAAGAACTGTACTAGTACTTTCACTGTTCACTGTCAAAGGGAATTGTATTTGTCCCTTCACTGTTCATCTTTGAAGTGATCTGTATTAACCCCTTCACTGTTCACTGTTGAAGGAATTGTATTAGTCCCTTCACTATACACTGTTGAAGTGAACTGTATTTAACTCTTCATTGTTCACTGTCGAAGGGAACCTTATTAGTCCCTTCAACATTCACAGTTGCAGGGAAATGTATTAATCTCTTCTCTGTTCACTGTTGAAGGGAACTGTCTTAGTCTCTTCACTCTTCACTGTTGAAGTGAACTGTATTTAACGCTTCACTGTTCACGGTCAAAGGGAACTGTATTAGTCCCTTCACTGTTCACCTTCGAAGGGAACAGTATTAGTCCCTTCACTGTTCACGGTCGAAGTGAACTGTATTAATCTCATCACTGTTCACGGTCAAAGGGAACTGTATTAATCCCTTCACTGTTCACTGTTGAAGGGAACTGTATTAATCTCTTCACTGTTCACTGTCTAAGGGAATTGTATTAGTCTCTTCTCTGTTCACTGCTGAAGGGAACTGTATTGAGCTCTTCACTGTTCACTCTCAAAGGGAACCTTATTAGTCCCTTCAATGTTCACGTTCGAAGAGAACTGTATTAAACTCTTCACTGTTCACTGTCGAAGGGAACTGTATTAGTAACTCAATGTTTTCGTTCGAAGGGAACTGTTTTAGTCTCTTCAATCTTCACTGTTGTAAGGAATGGGATTAATCTCTTCACTGTTCACTGTTGAAGGGAACTGTATTAGTCACTTCACTCTTCACTGTCGAAAGAACTGTACTAGTGCTTTCACTGTTCACTGTCAAAGGGAATTGTATTTGTCCCTTCACTGTTCATCTTTGAAGTGATCTGTATTAACCCCTTCACTGTTCACTGTTGAAGGAATTGTATTAGTCCCTTCACTGTACACTGTTGATGTGAACTGTATTGAACTCTTCACTGTTCACTGTCTAAGGGAATTGTATAAGTCTCTTCTCTGTTCACTGTTGAAGGGAACTGTATTGAGCTCTTCACTGTTCACTCTCAAAGGGAACCTTATTAGTCCCTTCACTGTTCACGGTCGAAGGGAACTGTATTAGTCCCTTCACTCTTCACTGTCGAAAGAACTGTACTAGTCCTTTCACTGTTCACTGTCGAAGGGAACTGTATTAGTAACTCAATGTTTTCGTTCGAAGGGAACTGTTTTAGTCTCTTCAATCTTCACTGTTGTAAGGAACGGGATTAATCTCTTCACTGTTCACTGTTGAAGGGAACTGTATTAGTCCCTTCACTTCACTGTCGAAAGAACTGTACTAGTCCTTTCACTGTTCACTGTCAAAGGGAATTTTATATGTCCCTTCACTGTTCATCTTTGAAGTGATCTGTATTAACCCCTTCACTGTTCACTGTTGAAGGAATTGTATTAGTCCCTTCTCTGTACAGTGTTGAAGTGAACTGTATTTAACTCTTTATTGTTCACTGTCGAAGGGAACCTTATTAGTCCCTTCAATGTTCACAGTTGCAGGGAAATGTATTAATCTCTTCTCTGTTCACTGTTGAAGGGAACTGTATTAGTCTCTTCACTCTTCACTGTTGAAGCGAACTGTATTTAACGCTTCACTGTTCACGGTCAAAGGGAACTGTATTAATCCCTTCACTGTTCACTGTTGAAGGGAACTGTATTAATCTCTTCACTGTTCACTGTCTAAGGGAATTGTATTAGTCTCTTCTCTGTTCACTGCTGAAGGGAACTGTATTGAGCTCTTCACTGTTCACTCTCAAAGGGAACCTTATTAGTCCCTTCACTGTTCACGGTCGAAGGGAACTGTATTAGTCCCTTCACTCTTCACTGTCGAAAGAACTGTACTAGTCCTTTCACTGTTCACTGTCGAAGGGAACTGTATTAGTAACTGAATGTTTTCGTTCGAAGGGAACTGTTTTAGTCTCTTCAATCTTCACTGCTGTAAGGAACGGGATTAATCTCTTCACTGTTCACTGTTGAAGGGAACTGTATTAGTCACTTCACTCTTCACTGTCGAAAGAACTGTACTAGTCCTTTCACTGTTCACTGTCAAAGGGAATTGTATTTGTCCCTTCACAGTTCATCTTTGAAGTGATTTGTATTAACCCCTTCACTGTTCACTGTTGAAGGAATTGTATTCGTCCCTTCACTGTACACTGTTGAAGTGAACTGTATTTAACTCTTCATTGTTCACTGTCGAAGGGAACCTTATTAGTCCCTTCAATGTTCACAGTTGCAGGGAAATGTATTAATCGCTTCTCTGTTCACTGTTGAAGGGAACTGTATTAGTCTCTTCACTCTTCACTGTTGAAGTGAACTGTATTTAACGCGTCACTGTTCACGGTCAAAGGGAACTGTATTAGTCCCTTCACTGTTCACCTTCGAAGGGAACAGTATTAGTCCCTTCACTGTTCACGGTCGAAGTGAACTGTATTAATCGCATCACTGTTCACGGTGAAAGGGAACTGTATTAATCCCTTCACTGTTCACTGTTGAAGGGAACTGTATTAATCTCTTCACTGTTCACTCTCAAAGGGAAATTTATTAGTCCCTTCAATGTTTTTGTTCGAAGGGAACTGTATTAATCTCTTCACTGTTCACTGCCGAAGGGAACTGTATTACTCCCTTCACTGTTCACGGTCGAAGTGAACTGTATTAATCGCATCACTGTTCACAGTCAGAGGGAATTGTATTAGTCTCTTCTCTGTTCACTGTTGAAGGGAACTGTATTCAGCTCTTCACTGTTCACTCTCAAAGGGAAATTTATTAGTCCCTTCAATGTTCATGTTCGAAGAGAACTGTATTAAACTCTTCACTGTTCACTGTCGAATGGAACTGTATTAATCTCTTCACTGTTCACAGTCGAATGGAACTATATTAGTCTCTTGAATCATCACTGTTGAAAGGAACGGTATTAATCTCTTCACTGTTCACTGTTGAAGGAAACTGTATTAGTCTCTTCACTCTTCACTGTTGAAGCGAACTGTATTTAACGCTTCACTGTTCACGGTCAAAGGGAACTGTATTAGTCCCTTCACTGTTCACCTTCGAAGGGAACAGTATTAGTCCCTTCACTGTTCACGGTCGAAGTGAACTGTATTAATCGCATCACTGTTCACGGTGAAAGGGAACAGTATTAATCCCTTCACTGTTCACTGTTGAAGGGAACTGTATTAATCTCTTCACTGTTCACTCTCAAAGGGAAATTTATTAGTCCCTTCAATGTTTTTGTTCGAAGTGAACTGTATTAATCTCTTCACTGTTCACTGTCGAAGGGAACTGTATTAGTCCCTTCACTGTTCACTGTTGAAGGGAACTGTATTGAACTCTTCACTGTTCACTGTCTAAGGGAATTATATAAGTCTCTTCTCTGTTCACTGTTGAAGGGAACTGTATTGAGCTCTTCACTGTTCACTCTCAAAGGGAACTGTATTAGTCCCTTCTCTCTTCACTGTCGAAAGAACTGTACTAGTCCTTTCACTGTTCACTGTCAAAGGGAATTGTATTTGTCCCTTCACTGTTCATCTTTGAAGTGATCTGTATTAACCCCTTCACTGTTCACTGTTGAAGGAATTGTATTAGTCCCTTCACTGTACACTGTTGAAGTGAACTGTATTTAACTCTTCATTGTTCACTGTCGAAGGGAACCTTATTAGTCCCTTCAACGTTCACAGTTGCAGGGAAATGTATTAATCTCTTCTCTGTTCAATGTTGAAGGGAACTGTATTAGTCTCTTCACTCTTCACTGTTGAAGTGAACTGTATTTAACGCTTCACTGTTCACGGTCAAAGGGAACTGTATTAGTCCCTTCACTGTTCACCTTCGAAGGGAACAGTATTAGTCCCTTCACTGTTCACGGTCGAAGTGAACTGTATTAATCGCATCACTGTTCACGGTCAAAGGGAACTGTATTAATCGCTTCACTGTTCACTGTTGAAGGGAACTGTATTAATCTCTTCACTGTTCACTGTCTAAGGGAATTGTATTAGTCTCTTCTCTGTTCACTGCTGAAGGGAACTGTATTGAGCTCTTCACTGTTCACTCTCAAAGGGAACCTTATTAGTCCCTTCAATGTTCACGTTCGAAGAGAACTGTATTAAACTCTTCACTGTTCACTGTCGAAGGGAACTGTATTAGTAACTCAATGTTTTCGTTCGAAGGGAACTGTTTTAGTCTCTTCAATCTTCACTGTTGTAAGGAATGGGATTAATCTCTTCATTGTTCACTGTTGAAGGGAACTGTATTAGTCACTTCACTCTTCACTGTCGAAAGAACTGTACTAGTGCTTTCACTGTTCACTGTCAAAGGGAATTGTATTTGGACCTTCACTGTTCATCTTTGAAGTGATCTGTATTAACCCCTTCACTGTTCACTGTTGAAGGAATTGTATTAGTCCCTTCACTGTACACTGTTGAAGTGAACTGTATTTAACTCTTCATTGTTCACTGTCGAAGGGAACCTTATTAGTCCCTTCAATGTTCACAGTTGCAGGGAAATGTATTAATCTCTTCTCTGTTCACAGTTGAAGGGAACTGTATTAGTCCCTTCACTCTTCACTGTTGAAGCGAACTGTATTTAACGCTTCACTGTTCACGGTCAAAGGGAACTGTATTAGTCCCTTCACTGTTCACCTTCGAAGGGAACAGTATTAGTCCCTTCACTGTTCAGGGTCGAAGTGAACTGTATTAATCGCATCACTGTTCACGGTCAAAGGGAACTGTATTAATCCCTTCACTGTTCACTGTTGAAGGGAACTGTATTAATCTCTTCACTGTTCACTGTCTAAGGGAATTGTATTAGTCTCTTCTCTGTTCACTGCTGAAGGGAACTGTATTGAGCTCTTCACTGTTCACTCTCAAAGGGAACCTTATTAGTCCCTTCACTGTTCACAGTCGAAGGGAACTGTATTAGTCCCTTCACTCTTCACTGTCGAAAGAACTGTACTAGTCCTTTCACTGTTCACTGTCGAAGGGAACTGTATTAGTAACTCAATGTTTTCGTTCGAAGGGAACTGTTTTAGTCTCTTCAATCTTCACTGTTGTAAGGAACGGGATTAATCTCTTCACTGTTCACTGTTGAAGGGAACTGTATTAGTCCCTTCACTCTTCACTGTCGAAAGAACTGTACTAGTCCTTTCACTGTTCACTGTCAAAGGGAATTGTATTTGTCCCTTCACTGTTCATCTTTGAAGTGATCTGTATTAACCCCTTCACTGTTCACTGTTGAAGGAATTGTATTAGTCACTTCACTGTACACTGTTGAAGTGAACTGTATTTAACTCTTCATTGTTCACTGTCGAAGGGAACCTTATTAGTCCCTTCAACGTTCACAGTTGCAGGGAAATGTATTAATCTCTTCTCTGTTCACAGTTGAAGGGAACTGTATTAGTCTCTTCACTCTTCACTGTTGAAGCGAACTGTATTTAACGCTTCACTGTTCACGCTCAAAGGGAACTGTATTAGTCCCTTCACTGTTCACCTTCGAAGGGAACAGTATTAGTCCCTTCACTGTTCACGGTCGAAGTGAACTGTATTAAACTCTTCACTGTTCACTGTCGAAGGAAACTGTATTAGTCTCTTCACTGTTCACTGTTGAAGGAATTGTATTAGTCCCTTCACTGTTCACTGTTGAAAGGAACGGTATTAATCTCTTCTCTGTATACTGTCGAAGGAAACTGTATTAGTCTCTTCAATGTTCACTTTCGAAGAGAACTGTATTAAACTCTTCATTGTTCACTGTCGAATGGAACTGTATTAGTCCCTTCAATGTTCACGTTCGAAGAGAACTGTATTAAACTCTTCATTGTTCACTGTCGAATGGAATTGTATTAGTCCCTTCAATGTTTTTGTTCGAAGGGAACTGTATTAATCTCTTCACTGTTCACTGCCGAAGGGAACTGTATTACTCCCTTCACTGTTCACGGTCAAAGTGAACTGTATTAATCGCATCACTGTTCACAGTCAGAGGGAATTGTATTAGTCTCTTCTCTGTTCACTGTTGAAGGGAACTGTATTCAGCTCTTCACTGTTCACTCTCAAAGGGAAATTTATTAGTCCCTTCAATGTTCATGTTCGAAGAGAACTGTATTAAACTCTTCACTGTTCACTGTCGAATGGAACTGTATTAATCTCTTCACTGTTCACTGTCGAATGGAACTATATTAGTCTCTTGAATCATCACTGTTGAAAGGAACGGTATTAATCTCTTCACTGTTCACTGTCAAAGGGAACTGTATTAGTCCCTTCACTGTTCACTGTTGAAGGGAACTGTATTGAACTCTTCACTGTTCACTGTCTAAGGGAATTGTATTAGTCTCTTCTCTGTTCACTGTTGAAGGGAACTGTATTGAGCTCTTCACTGTTGACTCTCAAAGGGAACCGTATTAGTCCCTTCAATGTTCACGTTCGAAGAGAACTGTATTAAACTCTTCACTGTTCACTGTCGAATGGAA
This sequence comes from Hypanus sabinus, assembly GCF_030144855.1. Taxonomy (NCBI): domain Eukaryota; kingdom Metazoa; phylum Chordata; class Chondrichthyes; order Myliobatiformes; family Dasyatidae; genus Hypanus; species Hypanus sabinus. The sequence goes on from NW_026779469.1 coordinate 6,752, forward strand.
CTGTATTAATCTCTTCACTGTTCACTGCCGAATGGAACTATATTAGTCTCTTGAATCATCACTGTTGAAAGGAACGGTATTAATCTCTTCACTGTTCACTGTCGAAGGGAACTGTATTAGTCCCTTCACTGTTCACGGTCGAAGTGAACTGTATTAATCGCATCACTGTTCACAGTCAGAGGGAATTGTATTAGTCTCTTCTCTGTTCACTGTTGAAGGGAACTGTATTCAGCTCTTCACTGTTCACTCTCAAAGGGAAATTTATTAGTCCCTTCAATGTTCATGTTCGAAGAGAACTGTATTAAACTCTTCACTGTTCACTGTCGAATGGAACTGTATTAATCTCTTCACTGTTCACTGTCGAATGGAACTATATTAGTCTCTTGAATCATCACTGTTGAAAGGAACGGTATTAATCTCTTCACTGTTCACTGTCAAAGGGAACTGTATTAGTCCCTTCACTGTTCACTGTTGAAGGGAACTGTATTGAACTCTTCACTGTTCACTGTCTAAGGGAATTGTATTTGTCTCTTCTCTGTTCACTGTTGAAGGGAACTGTATTGAGCTCTTCACTGTTCACTCTCAAAGGGAACCGTATTAGTCCCTTCAATGTTCACGTTCGAAGTGAACTGTATTAAACTCTTCACTGTTCACTGTCGAATGGAACTGTATTAATATCTTCACTGTTCACTGCCGAATGGAACTATATTAGTCTCTTGAATCATCACTGTTGAAAGGAACGGTATTAATCTCTTCACTGTTCACTGTCGAAGGGAACTGTATTAGTCCCTTCACTGTTCACTGTTGAAGGGAACTGTATTGAACTCTTCACTGTTCACTGTCTAAGGGAATTGTATAAGTCTCTTCTCTGTTCACTGTTGAAGGGAACTGTATTGAGCTCTTCACTGTTCACTCTCAAAGGGAACCTTATTAGTCCCTTCACTGTTCAGGGTCGAAGGGAACTGTATTAGTCCCTTCACTCTTCACTGTCGAAAGAACTGTACTAGTCCTTTCACTGTTCACTGTCGAAGGGAACTCTATTAGTAACTCAATGTTTTCGTTCGAAGGGAACTGTTTTAGTCTCTTCAAGCTTCACTGTTGTAAGGAACGGGATTAATCTCTTCACTGTTCACTGTTGAAGGGAACTGTATTAGTCCCTTCACTCTTCACTGTCGAAAGAACTGTACTAGTCCTTTCACTGTTCACTGTCAAAGGGAATTGTATTTGTCCCTTCACTGTTCACTGTTGAAGGAATTGTATTAGTCCCTTCACTATACACTGTTGAAGTGAACTGTATTTAACTCTTCATTGTTCACTGTCGAAGGGAATTGTATTTGTCCCTTCACTGTTCATCTTTGAAGTGATCTGTATTAACCCCTTCACTGTTCACTGTTGAAGGAATTGTATTAGTCCCTTCACTATACACTGTTGAAGTGAACTGTATTTAACTCTTCATTGTTCACTGTCGAAGGGAACCTTATTAGTCCCTTCAACGTTCACAGTTGCAGGGAAATGTATTAATCTCTTCTCTGTTCACTGTTGAAGGGAACTGTATTAGTCTCTTCACTCTTCACTGTTGAAGTGAACTGTATTTAACGCTTCACTGTTCACGGTCAAAGGGAACTGTATTAGTCCCTTCACTGTTCACCTTCGAAGGGAACAGTATTAGTCCCTTCACTCTTCACTGTCGAAAGAACTGTACTAGTCCTTTCACTGTTCATTGTCAAAGGGAATTGTATTTGTCCCTTCACTGTTCATCTTTGAAGTGATCTGTATTAACCCCTTCACTGTTCACAGTTGAAGGAATTGTATTAGTCCCTTCACTGTACACTGTTGAAGTGAACTGTATTTAACTCTTCATTGTTCACTGTCGAAGGGAACCTTATTAGTCCCTTCAACGTTCACAGTTGCAGGGAAATGTATTAATCTCTTCTCTGTTCACAGTTGAAGGGAACTGTATTAGTCCCTTCACTCTTCACTGTTGAAGCGAACTGTATTTAACGCTTCACTGTTCACGGTCAAAGGGAACTGTATTAGTCCATTCACTGTTCACCTTCGAAGGGAACAGTATTAGTCCCATCACTGTTCACGGTCGAAGTGAACTGTATTAATCGCATCAGTGTTCACGGTCAAAGGGAACTGTATTAATCCCTTCACTGTTCACTGTTGCAGGGAACTGAATTAATCTCTTCACTGTTCACTGTCTAAGGGAATTGTATTAGTCTCTTCTCTGTTCACTGTTGAAGGGAACTGTATTGAGCTCTTTACTGTTCACTCTCAAAGGGAACCTTATTAGTCCCTTCAATGTTCAGGTTCGAAGAGAACTGTATTAAACTCTACACTGTTCACTGTCGAATGGAACTGTATTAGTCTCTTGAATCATCACTGTTGAAAGGAACGGTATTAATCTCTTCTCTGTATACTGTCGAAGGGAACTGTATTAGTCCCTTCAATGTTCACGTTCGAAGAGAACTGTATTAAATTCTTCATTGTTCACTGTCGAATGGAACTGTATTAGTCCCTTCAATGTTTTTGTTCGAAGCGAACTGTATTAATCTCTTCACTGTTCACTGCCGACGGGAACTGTATTACTCCCTTCACTGTTCACGGTCGAAGTGAACTGTATTAATCGCATCACTGTTGACGGTCAGAGGGAATTAGTCTCTTCTCTGTTCACTGTTGAAGGGAACTGTATTCAGCTCTTCACTGTTCACTCTCAAAGGGAAATTTATTAGTCCCTTCAATGTTCATGTTCGAAGAGAACTGTATTAAACTCTTCACTGTTCACTGTCGAATGGAACTGTATTAATCTCTTCACTGTTCACTGTCGAATGGAACTATATTAGTCTCTTGAATCATCACTGTTGAAAGCAACGGTATTAATCTCTTCACTGTTCACTGTCAAAGGGAACTGTATTAGTCCCTTCACTGTTCACTGTTGAAGGGAACTGTATTGAACTCTTCAGTGTTCACTGTCTAAGGGAATTGTATTAGTCTCTTCTCTGTTCACTGTTGAAGGGAACTGTATTGAGCTCTTCACTGTTCACTCTCAAAGGGAACCTTATTAGTCCCTTCAATGTTCACATTCGAAGAGAACTGTATTAAACTCTACGCTGTTCACTGTCGAATGGAACTGTATTAGTCTCTTGAATCATTACTGTTGAAAGGAACGGTATTAATCTCTTCACTGTTCACTGTCGAAGGGAACTGTATTAGTCCCTTCACTGTTCACTGTTGAAGGGAACTGTATTGAACTCTTCACTGTTCACTGTCTAAGGGAATTGTATAAGTCTCTTCTCTGTTCACTGTTGAAGGGAACTGTATTGAGCTCTTCACTGTTCACTCTCAAAGGGAACTGTATTAGTCCCTTCTCTCTTCACTGTCGAAAGAACTGTACTAGTACTTTCACTGTTCACTGTCAAAGGGAATTGTATTTGTCCCTTCACTGTTCATCTTTGAAGTGATCTGTATTAACCCCTTCACTGTTCACTGTTGAAGGAATTGTATTAGTCCCTTCACTATACACTGTTGAAGTGAACTGTATTTAACTCTTCATTGTTCACTGTCGAAGGGAACCTTATTAGTCCCTTCAACGTTCACAGTTGCAGGGAAATGTATTAATCTCTTCTCTGTTCACTGTTGAAGGGAACTGTATTAGTCTCTTCACACTTCACTGTTGAAGTGAACTGTATTTAACGCTTCACTGTTCACGGTCAAAGGGAACTGTATTAGTCCCTTCACTGTTCACCTTCGAAGGGAACAGTATTAGTCCCTTCACTGTTCACGGTCGAAGTGAACTGTATTAATCTCATCACTGTTCACGGTCAAAGGGAACTGTATTAATCCCTTCACTGTTCACTGTTGAAGGGAACTGTATTAATCTCTTCACTGTTCACTGTCTAAGGGAATTGTATTAGTCTCTTCTCTGTTCACTGCTGAAGGGAACTGTATTGAGCTCTTCACTGTTCACTCTCAAAGGGAACCTTATTAGTCCCTTCAATGTTCACGTTCGAAGAGAACTGTATTAAACTCTTCACTGTTCACTGTCGAAGGGAACTGTATTAGTAACTCAATGTTTTCGTTCGAAGGGAACTGTTTTAGTCTCTTCAATCTTCACTGTTGTAAGGAATGGGATTAATCTCTTCACTGTTCACTGTTGAAGGGAACTGTATTAGTCACTTCACTCTTCACTGTCGAAAGAACTGTACTAGTGCTTTCACTGTTCACTGTCAAAGGGAATTGTATTTGTCCCTTCACTGTTCATCTTTGAAGTGATCTGTATTAACCACTTCACTGTTCACTGTTGAAGGAATTGTATTAGTCCCTTCACTGTACACTGTTGATGTGAACTGTATTGAACTCTTCACTGTTCACTGTCTAAGGGAATTGTATAAGTCTCTTCTCTGTTCACTGTTGAAGGGAACTGTATTGAGCTCTTCACTGTTCACTCTCAAAGGGAACCTTATTAGTCCCTTCACTGTTCACGGTCGAAGGGAACTGTATTAGTCCCTTCACTCTTCACTGTCGAAAGAACTGTACTAGTCCTTTCACTGTTCACTGTCGAAGGGAACTGTATTAGTAACTCAATGTTTTCGTTCGAAGGGAACTGTTTTAGTCTCTTCAATCTTCACTGTTGTAAGGAACGGGATTAATCTCTTCACTGTTCACTGTTGAAGGGAACTGTATTAGTCCCTTCACTCTTCACTGTCGAAAGAACTGTACTAGTCCTTTCACTGTTCACTGTCAAAGGGAATTTTATATGTCCCTTCACTGTTCATCTTTGAAGTGATCTGTATTAACCCCTTCACTGTTCACTGTTGAAGGAATTGTATTAGTCCCTTCTTTGTACAGTGTTGAAGTGAACTGTATTTAACTCTTTATTGTTCACTGTCGAAGGGAACCTTATTAGTCCCTTCAATGTTCACAGTTGCAGGGAAATGTATTAATCTCTTCTCTGTTCACTGTTGAAGGGAACTGTATTAGTCTCTTCACTCTTCACTGTTGAAGCGAACTGTCTTTAACGCTTCACTGTTCACGGTCAAAGGGAACTGTATTAATCCCTTCACTGTTCACTGTTGAAGGGAACTGTATTAATCTCTTCACTGTTCACTGTCTAAGGGAATTGTATTAGTCTCTTCTCTGTTCACTGCTGAAGGGAACTGTATTGAGCTCTTCACTGTTCACTCTCAAAGGGAACCTTATTAGTCCCTTCACTGTTCACGGTCGAAGGGAACTGTATTAGTCCCTTCACTCTTCACTGTCGAAAGAACTGTACTAGTCCTTTCACTGTTCACTGTCGAAGGGAACTGTATTAGTAACTGAATGTTTTCGTTCGAAGGGAACTGTTTTAGTCTCTTCAATCTTCACTGCTGTAAGGAACGGGATTAATCTCTTCACTGTTCACTGTTGAAGGGAACTGTATTAGTCACTTCACTCTTCACTGTCGAAAGAACTGTACTAGTCCTTTCACTGTTCACTGTCAAAGGGAATTGTATTTGTCCCTTCACAGTTCATCTTTGAAGTGATTTGTATTAACCCCTTCACTGTTCACTGTTGAAGGAATTGTATTCGTCCCTTCACTGTACACTGTTGAAGTGAACTGTATTTAACTCTTCATTGTTCACTGTCGAAGGGAACCTTATTAGTCCCTTCAATGTTCACAGTTGCAGGGAAATGTATTAATCGCTTCTCTGTTCACTGTTGAAGGGAACTGTATTAGTCTCTTCACTCTTCACTGTTGAAGTGAACTGTATTTAACGCTTCACTGTTCACGGTCAAAGGGAACTGTATTAGTCCCTTCACTGTTCACCTTCGAAGGGAACAGTATTAGTCCCTTCACTGTTCACGGTCGAAGTGAACTGTATTAATCGCATCACTGTTCACGGTGAAAGGGAACTGTATTAATCCCTTCACTGTTCACTGTTGAAGGGAACTGTATTAATCTCTTTCTGTTCACTCTCAAAGGGAAATTTATTAGTCCCTTCAATGTTTTTGTTCGAAGGGAACTGTATTAATCTCTTCACTGTTCACTGCCGAAGGGAACTGTATTACTCCCTTCACTGTTCACGGTCGAAGTGAACTGTATTAATCGCATCACTGTTCACAGTCAGAGGGAATTGTATTAGTCTCTTCTCTGTTCACTGTTGAAGGGAACTGTATTCAGCTCTTCACTGTTCACTCTCAAAGGGAAATTTATTAGTCCCTTCAATGTTCATGTTCGAAGAGAACTGTATTAAACTCTTCACTGTTCACTGTCGAATGGAACTGTATTAATCTCTTCACTGTTCACAGTCGAATGGAACTATATTAGTCTCTTGAATCATCACTGTTGAAAGGAACGGTATTAATCTCTTCACTGTTCACTGTTGAAGGAAACTGTATTAGTCTCTTCAGTCTTCACTGTTGAAGCGAACTGTATTTAACGCTTCACTGTTCACGGTCAAAGGGAACTGTATTAGTCCCTTCACTGTTCACCTTCGAAGGGAACAGTATTAGTCCCTTCACTGTTCACGCTCGAAGTGAACTGTATTAATCGCATCACTGTTCACGGTGAAAGGGAACAGTATTAATCCCTTCACTGTTCACTGTTGAAGGGAACTGTATTAATCTCTTCACTGTTCACTCTCAAAGGGAAATTTATTAGTCCCTTCAATGTTTTTGTTCGAAGTGAACTGTATTAATCGCATCACTGTTCACAGTCAGAGGGAATTGTATTAGTCTCTTCTCTGTTCACTGTTGAAGGGAACTGTATTCAGCTCTTCACTGTTCACTCTCAAAGGGAAATTTATTAGTCCCTTCAATGTTCATGTTCGAAGAGAACTGTATTAAACTCTTCACTGTTCACTGTCGAATGGAACTGTATTAATCTCGAATGGAACTATATTAGTCTCTTGAATCATCACTGTTGAAAGGAACGGTATTAATCTCTTCACTGTTCACTCTCAAAGGGAACCTTATTAGTCCCTTCACTGTTCACGGTCGAAGGGAACTGTATTAGTCCCTTCACTCTTCACTGTCGAAAGAACTGTACTAGTCCTTTCACTGTTCACTGTCGAAGGGAACTGTATTAGTAACTCAATGTTTTCGTTCGAAGGGAACTGTTTTAGTCTCTTCAATCTTCACTGTTGTAAGGAACGGGATTAATCTCTTCACTGTTCACTGTTGAAGGGAACTGTATTAGTCCCTTCACTCTTCACTGTCGAAAGAACTGTACTAGTCCTTCCACTGTTCACTGTCAAAGGGAATTTTATATGTCCCTTCACTGTTCATCTTTGAAGTGATCTGTATTAACCCCTTCACTGTTCACTGTTGAAGGAATTGTATTAGTCCCTTCTCTGTACAGTGTTGAAGTGAACTGTATTTAACTCTTTATTGTTCACTGTCGAAGGGAACCTTATTAGTCCCTTCAATGTTCACAGTTGCAGGGAAATGTATTAATCTCTTCTCTGTTCACTGTTGAAGGGAACTGTATTAGTCTCTTCACTCTTCACTGTTGAAGCGAACTGTATTTAACGCTTCACTGTTCACGGTCAAAGGGAACTGTATTAATCCCTTCACTGTTCACTGTTGAAGGGAACTGTATTAATCTCTTCACTGTTTACTGTCTAAGGGAATTGTATTAGTCTCTTCTCTGTTCACTGCTGAAGGGAACTGTATTGAGCTCTTCACTGTTCACTCTCAAAGGGAACCTTATTAGTCCCTTCACTGTTCACGGTCAAAGGGAACTGTATTAATCCCTTCACTGTTCACTGTTGAAGGGAACTGTATTAATCTCTTCACTGTTTACTGTCTAAGGGAATTGTATTAGTCTCTTCTCTGTTCACTGCTGAAGGGAACTGTATTGAGCTCTTCACTGTTCACTCTCAAAGGGAACCTTATTAGTCCTTTCACTGTTCACTGTCGAAGGGAACTGTATTAGTAACTGAATGTTTTCGTTCGAAGGGAACTGTTTTAGTCTCTTCAATCTTCACTGCTGTAAGGAACGGGATTAATCTCTTCACTGTTCACTGTTGAAGGGAACTGTATTAGTCACTTCACTCTTCACTGTCGAAAGAACTGTACTAGTCCTTTCACTGTTCACTGTCAAAGGGAATTGTATTTGTCCCTTCACAGTTCATCTTTGAAGTGATTTGTATTAACCCCTTCACTGTTCACTGTTGAAGGAATTGTATTCGTCCCTTCACTGTACACTGTTGAAGTGAACTGTATTTAACTCTTCATTGTTCACTGTCGAAGGGAACCTTATTAGTCCCTTCAATGTTCACAGTTGCAGGGAAATGTATTAATCGCTTCTCTGTTCACTGTTGAAGGGAACTGTATTAGTCTCTTCACTCTTCACTGTTGAAGTGAACTGTATTTAACGCGTCACTGTTCACGGTCAAAGGGAACTGTATTAGTCCCTTCACTGTTCACCTTCGAAGGGAACAGTATTAGTCACTTCACTGTTCACGGTCGAAGTGAACTGTGTTAATCGCATCATTGTTCACGGTGAAAGGGAACTGTATTAATCCCTTCACTGTTCACTGTTGAAGGGAACTGTATTAATCTCTTCACTGTTCACTCTCAAAGGGAAATTTATTAGTCCCTTCAATGTTTTTGTTCGAAGGGAACTGTATTAATCTCTTCACTGTTCACTGCCGAAGGGAACCTTATTACTCCCTTCACTGTTCACGGTCGAAGTGAACTGTATTAATCGCATCACTGTTCACAGTCAGAGGGAATTGTATTAGTCTCTTCTCTGTTCACTGTTGAAGGGAACTGTATTCAGCTCTTCACTGTTCACTCTCAAAGCGAAATTTATTAGTCCCTTCAATGTTCATGTTCGAAGAGAACTGTATTAAACTCTTCACTGTTCACTGTCGAATGGAACTGTATTAATCTCTTCACTGTTCACAGTCGAATGGAACTATATTAGTCTCTTGAATCATCACTGTTGAAAGGAACGGTATTAATCTCTTCACTGTTCACTGTTGAAGGAAACTGTATTAGTCTCTTCACTCTTCACTGTTGAAGCGAACTGTATTTAACGCTTCACTGTTCACGGTCAAAGGGAACTGTATTAGTCCCTTCACTGTTCACCTTCGAAGGGAACAGTATTAGTCCCTTCACTGTTCACGGTCGAAGTGAACTGTATTAATCGCATCACTGTTCACGGTGAAAGGGAACAGTATTAATCCCTTCACTGTTCACTGTTGAAGGGAACTGTATTAATCTCTTCACTGTTCACTCTCAAAGGGAAATTTATTAGTCCCTTCAATGTTTTTATTCGAAGTGAACTGTATTAATCGCATCACTGTTCACAGTCAGAGGGAATTGTATTAGTCTCTTCTCTGTTCACTGTTGAAGGGAACTGTATTCAGCTCTTCACTGTTCACTCTCAAAGGGAAATTTATTAGTCCCTTCAATGTTCATGTTCGAAGAGAACTGTATTAAACTCTTCACTGTTCACTGTCGAATGGAACTGTATTAATCTCGAATGGAACTATATTAGTCTCTTGAATCATCACTGTTGAAAGGAACGGTATTAATCTCTTCACTGTTCACTGTCGAAGGGAACTGTATTAGTCCCTTTACTGTTCACTGTTGAAGGGAACTGTATTGAACTCTTCACTGTTTACTGTCTAAGGGAATTGTATTAGTCTCTTCTCTGTTCACTGTTGAAGGGAACTGTAGTGAGCTCTTCACTGTTCACTCTCAAAGGGAACCTTATTAGTCCCTTCAATGTTCACGTTCGAAGAGAACTGTATTAAACTCTTCACTGTTCACGGTCGAAGGGAACTGTATTAGTCCCTTCACTCTTCACTGTCGAAAGAACTGTACTAGTCCTTTCACTGTTCACTGTCGAAGGGAACTGTATTAGTAACTTCAATGTTTTCGTTCGAAGGGAACTGTTTTAGTCTCTCCAATCTTCACTGTTGTAAGGAACGGGATTAATCTCTTCACTGATCACAGTTGAAGGGAACAGTATTAGTCCCTTCACTGTTCACGGTCGAAGTGAACTGTATTAATCGCATCACTGTTCACGGTCAAAGGGAACTGTATTAATCCCTTCACTGTTCACTGTTGAAGGGAACAGTACTAATCTCTTCACTGTTCACTGTCTAAGGGAATTGTATTAATCTCTTCACTGTTCACTGTTGAAGGGAACTGTACTAATCTCTTCACTGTTCACTGTCTAAGGGAATTGTATTAATCCCTTCATTGTTCACTGTTGAAGGGAACTGTATTAGTCTCTTAACTGTTCACTGTCAAAGGGAACTGTATTTGTCCCTTCACTGTTCATCTTCGAAGGGAACAGTGTTAGTCCCATCACTGTTCACGGTCGAAGTGAACTGTATTAATCGCATCACTGTTCACGGTCAAAGGGAACTGTATTATTCCCTTCACTGTTCACTGTTGAAGGGAACTGTATTAATCTCTTCACTGTTCACTGTCTAAGGGAATTGTATTAGTCTCTTCTCTGTTCACTGTTGAAGGGAACTGTATTGAGCTCTTTACTGTTCACTCTCAAAGGGAACCGTATTAGTCCCTTCAATGTTCACGTTCGAAGAGAACTGTATTAAACTCTTCACTGTTCACTGTCGAAGGGAACTGTATTAGTAACTCAATGTTTTCGTTCGAAGGGAACTGTTTTAGTCTCTTCAATCTTCACTGTTGTAAGTAATGGGATTAATCTCTTCACTGTTCACTGTTGAAGGGAACAGTATTAGTCCCTTCACTGTTCACTGTCAAAGGGAATTGTATTTGTCCCTTCACTGTTCACCTTTGAAGTGATCTGTATTAACCCCTTCACTGTTCACTGTTGAAGGAATTGTATTAGTCCCTTCACTGTTCACTGTTGAAGTGAACTGTATTTAACTCTTCACTGTTCACTGTTGAAGGGAACTATATTAGTCTCTTGAATCATCACTGTTGAAAGGAATGGTATTAATCTCTTCACTGTTCACTGTCGAAGGGAACTGTATTAGTCCCTTCACTGTTCACTGTTGAAGGGAACTGTATTGAACTCTTCACTGTTCACTGTCTAAGGGAATTGTATTAGTCTCTTCAATGTTCACGTTCGAAGAGAACTGTATTAAACTCTTCACTGTTCACGGTCGAAGGGAACTGTATTAGTCCCTTCACTCTTCACTGTCGAAAGAACTGTACTAGTCCTTTCACTGTTCACTGTCGAAGGGAACTGTATTAGTAACTTCAATGTTTTCGTTCGAAGGGAACTGTTTTAGTCTCTGCAATCTTCACTGTTGTAAGGAACGGGATTAATCTCTTCACTGTTCACAGTTGAAGGGAACAGTATTAGTCCCTTCACTGTTCACGGTCGAAGTGAACTGTAGTAATCGCATCACGGTCAAAGGGAACTGTATTAATCCCTTCACTGTTCACTGTTGAAGGGAACTGTACTAATCTCTTCACTGTTCACTGTCTAAGGGAATTGTATTAATCTCTTCACTGTTCACTGTTGAAGGGAACTGTTCTAATCTCTTCACTGTTCACTGTCTAAGGGAATTGTATTAATCCCTTCATTGTTCACTGTTGAAGGGAACTGTATTAGTCTCTTCACTGTTCACTGTCAAAGGGAACTGTATTAGTCCCTTCAATGTTCACGTTCGAAGAGAACTGTATTAAACTCTTCATTGTTCACTGTCGAATGGAACTGTATTAGTCCCTTCAATGTTTTTGTTCGAAGGGAACTGTATTATTCTCTTCATGTTCACTGTCGAAGGGAACTGTATTACTCACTTCACTGTTCACGGTCGAAGTGAACTGTATTAATCGCATCACTGTTCACGGTTAGAGGGAATTGTATTAGTCTCTTCTCTGTTCACTGTTGAAGGGAACTGTATTAGTCTCTTGAATCATCACTGTTGAAAGTAACTGTATTAATCTCTTCACTGTTCACTGTCGAAGGGAAGTGTATTAGTCCCTTCACTGTTCACTGTTGAAGGGAACTGTATTGAACTCTTCACTGTTCACTGTCGAAGGGAACTCTATTAGTCCCTTCAATGCTCACGTTCGAAGAGAACTGTATTAAACTCTTCATTCTTCACTGTCGAATGGAACTGTATTAGTCCCTTCAATGTTTTTATTCGAAGGAAACTGTATTTATCTCTTCATTGTTCACTGTCGAATGGAACTGTATTAGTCCCTTCAATGTTTTTGTTCGAAGGGAACTGTATTAATCTCTTCACTGTTCACTGCCGAAGGGAACTGGATTACTCCCTTCACTGTTCACGGTCGAAGTGAACTGTATTAATCGCATCACTGTTCACAGTCAGAGGGAATTGTATTAGTCTCTTCTCTGTTCACTGTTGAAGGGAACTGTATTCAGCTCTTCACTGTTCACTCTCAAAGGGAAATTTATTAGTCCCTTCAATGTTCATGTTCGAAGAGAACTGTATTAAACTCTTCACTGTTCACTGTCGAATGGAACTGTATTAATCTCTTCACTGTTCACTGTCGAATGGAACGATATTAGTCTCTTGAATCATCACTGTTGAAAGGAACGGTATTAATCTCTTCACTGTTCACTGTCAAAGGGAACTGTATTAGTCCCTTCACTGTTCACTGTTGAAGGGAACTGTATTGAACTCTTCACTGTTCACTGTCTAAGGGAATTGTATTAGTCTCTTCTCTGTTCACTGTTGAAGGGAACTGTATTGAGCTCTTCACTGTTCACTCTCAAAGGGAACCGTATTAGTCCCTTCAATGTTCACGTTCGAAGAGAACTGTATTAAACTCTTCACTGTTCACTGTCGAATGGAACTGTATTAATCTCTTCACTGTTCACTGCCGAATGGAACTATATTAGTCTCTTGAATCATCACTGTTGAAAGGAACGGTATTAATCTCTTCACTGTTCACTGTCGAAGGGAACTGTATTAGTCCCTTCACTGTTCACGGTCGAAGTGAACTGTATTAATCGCATCACTGTTCACAGTCAGAGGGAATTGTATTAGTCTCTTCTCTGTTCACTGTTGAAGGGAACTGTATTCAGCTCTTCTCTGTTCACTCTCAAAGGGAAATTTATTAGTCCCTTCAATGTTCATGTTTGAAGTGAACTGTATTAAACTCTTCACTGTTCACTGTCGAATGGAACTGTATTAATCTCTTCACTGTTCACTGCCGAATGGAACTATATTAGTCTCTTGAATCATCACTGTTGAAAGGAACGGTATTAATCTCTTCACTGTTCACTGTCGAAGGGAACGGTATTAGTCCCTTCACTGTTCACTGTTGAAGGGAACTGTATTGAACTCTTCACTGTTCACTGTCTAAGGGAATTGTATAAGTCTCTTCTCTGTTCACTGTTGAAGGGAACTGTATTGAGCTCTTCACTGTTCACTCTCAAAGGGAACCTTATTAGTCCCTTCACTGTTCAGGGTCGAAGGGAACTGTATTAGTCCCTTCACTCTTCACTGTCGAAAGAACTGTACTAGTCCTTTCACTGTTCACTGTCGAAGGGAACTGTATTAGTAACTCAATGTTTTCGTTCGAAGGGAACTGTTTTAGTCTCTTCAAGCTTCACTGTTGTAAGGAACGGGATTAATCTCTTCACTGTTCACTGTTGAAGGGAACTGTATTAGTCCCTTCACTCTTCACTGTCGAAAGAACTGTACTAGTCCTTTCACTGTTCACTGTCAAAGGGAATTGTATTTGTCCCTTCACTGTTCATCTTTGAAGTGATCTGTATTAACCCCTTCACTGTTCACTGTTGAAGGAATTGTATTAGTCCCTTCACTATACACTGTTGAAGTGAACTGTATTTAACTCTTCATTGTTCACTGTCGAAGGGAACCTTATTATTGCCTTCAATGTTCACAGTTGCAGGGAAATGTATTAATCTCTTCTCTGTTCACTGTTGAAGGGAACTGTATTAGTCTCTTCACTCTTCACTGTTGAAGTGAACTGTATTTATCGCTTCACTGTTCACGGTCAAAGGGAACTGTAGTAGTCCCTTCACTGTTCACCTTCGAAGGGAACAGTATTAGTCCCTTCACTCTTCACTGTCGAAAGAACTGTACTAGTCCTTTCACTGTACACTGTCAAAGGGAATTGTATTTGTCCCTTCACTGTTCATCTTTGAAGTGATCTGTATTAACCCCTTCACTGTTCACTGTTGAAGGAATTGTATTAGTCCCTTCACTGTACACTGTTGAAGTGAACTGTATTTAACTCTTCATTGTTCACTGTCGAAGGGAACCTTATTAGTCCCTTCAATGTTCACAGTTGCAGGGAAATGTATTAATCTCTTCTCTGTTCACAGTTGAAGGGAACTGTATTAGTCCCTTCACTCTTCACTGTTGAAGCGAACTGTATTTAACACTTCACTGTTCACGGTCAAAGGGAACTGTATTAGTTCCTTCACTGTTCACCTTCAAAGGGAACAGTATTAGTCCCATCACTGTTCACGGTCGAAGTGAACTGAATTAATCGCATCACTGTTCACGGTCAAAGGGAACTGTATTAATCCCTTCTCTGTTCACTGTTGCAGGGAACTGTATTAATCTCTTCACTGTTCACTGTCTAAGGGAATTGTATTAGTCTCTTCTCTGTTCACTGTTGAAGGGAACTGTATTGAGCTCTTTACTGTTCACTCTCAAAGGGAACCTTATTAGTCCCTTCAATGTTCACGTTCGAAGAGAACTCTATTAAACTCTACACTGTTCACAGTCGAATGGAACTGTATTAGTCTCTTGAATCATCACTGTTGAAAGGAACTGTATTAATCTCTTCTCTGTATACTGTCGAAGGAAACTGTATTAGTCTCTTCAATGTTGACGTTCGAAGAGAACTGTATTAAACTCTTCATTGTTCACTGTCGAATGGAACTGTATTAGTCCCTTCAATGTTCACGTTCGAAGAGAACTGTATTAAACTCTTCATTGTTCACTGTCGAATGGAACTGTATTAGTCCCTTCAATGTTTTTGTTCGAAGGGAACTGTATTAAACTCTTCACTGTTCACTGCCGAAGGGAACTGTATTACTCCCTTCACTGTTCACGGTAGAAGTGAACTGTATTAATCGCATCACTGTTGACGGTCAGAGGGAATTAGTCTCTTCTCTGTTTACTGTTGAAGGGAACTGTATTCAGCTCTTCACTGTTCACTCTCAAAGGGAAATTTATTAGTCCCTTCAATGTTCATGTTCGAAGAGAACTGTATTAAACTCTTCACTGTTCACTGTCGAATGGAACTGTATTAATCTCTTCACTGTTCACTGTCGAATGGAACTATATTAGTCTCTTGAATCATCACTGTTGAAAGCAACGGTATTAATCACTGTTCACTGTCAAAGGGAACTGTATTAGTCCCTTCACTGTTCACTGTTGAAGGGAACTGTATTGAACTCTTCACTGTTCACTGTCTAAGGGAATTGTATTAGTCTCTTCTCTGTTCACTGTTGAAGGGAACTGTATTGAGCTCTTCACTGTTCACTCTCAAAGGGAACCTTATTAGTCCCTTCAATGTTCAGATTCGAAGAGAACTGTATTAAACTCTACGCTGTTCACTGTCGAATGGAACTGTATTAGTCTCTTGAATCATCACTGTTGAAAGGAACGGTATTAATCTCTTCACTGTTCACTGTCGAAGGGAACTGTATTAGTCCCTTCACTGTTCACTGTTGAAGGGAACTGTATTGAACTCTTCACTGTTCACTGTCTAAGGGAATTGTATAAGTCTCTTCTCTGTTCACTGTTGAAGGGAACTGTATTGAGCTCTTCACTGTTCACTCTCAAAGGGAACTGTATTAGTCCCTTCTCTCTTCACTGTCGAAAGAACTGTACTAGTACTTTCACTGTTCACTGTCAAAGGGAATTGTATTTGTCCCTTCACTGTTCATCTTTGAAGTGATCTGTATTAACCCCTTCACTGTTCACTGTTGAAGGAATTGTATTAGTCCCTTCACTGTACACTGTTGAAGTGAACTGTATTTAACTCTTCATTGTTCACTGTCGAAGGGAACCTTATTAGTCCCTTCAACGTTCACAGTTGCAGGGAAATGTATTAATCTCTTCTCTGTTCACTGTTGAAGGGAACTGTATTAGTCTCTTCACTCTTCACTGTTGAAGTGAACTGTATTTAACGCTTCACTGTTCACGGTCAAAGGGAACTGTATTAGTCCCTTCACTGTTCACCTTCGAAGGGAACAGTATTAGTCCCTTCACTGTTCACGGTCGAAGTGAACTGTATTAATCGCATCACTGTTCACGGTCAAAGGGAACTGTATTAATCCCTTCACTGTTCACTGTTGAAGGGAACTGTATTAATCTCTTCACTGTTCACTGTCTAAGGGAATTGTATTAGTCTCTTCTCTGTTCACTGCTGAAGGGAACTGTATTGAGCTCTTCACTGTTCACTCTCAAAGGGAACCTTATTAGTCCCTTCAATGTTCACGTTCGAAGAGAACTGTATTAAACTCTTCACTGTTCACTGTCGAAGGGAACTGTATTAGTAACTCAATGTTTTCGTTCGAAGGGAACTGTTTTAGTCTCTTCAATCTTAACTGTTGTAAGGAATGGGATTAATCTCTTCACTGTTCACTGTTGAAGGGAACTGTATTAGTCACTTCACTCTTCACTGTCGAAAGAACTGTACTAGTGCTTTCACTGTTCACTGTCAAAGGGAATTGTATTTGTCCCTTCACTGTTCATCTTTGAAGTGATCTGTATTAACCCCTTCACTGTTCACTGTTGAAGGAATTGTATTAGTCCCTTCACTGTACACTGTTGAAGTGAACTGTATTTAACTCTTCATTGTTCACTGTCGAAGGGAACCTTATTAGTCCCTTCAATGTTCACAGTTGCAGGGAAATGTATTAATCTCTTCTCTGTTCACTGTTGAAGGGAACTGTATTAATCTCTTCACTGTTCACTGCCGAATGGAACTATATTAGTCTCTTGAATCATCACTGTTGAAAGGAACGGTATTAATCTCTTCACTGTTCACTGTCGAAGGGAACTGTATTAGTCCCTTCACTGTTCACTGTTGAAGGGAACTGTATTGAACTCTTCACTGTTCACTGTCTAAGGGAATTGTATAAGTCTCTTCTCTGTTCACTGTTGAAGGGAACTGTATTGAGCTGTTCACTGTTCACTCTCAAAGGGAACCTTATTAGTCCCTTCACTGTTCACGGTCGAAGGGAACTGTATTAGTCCCTTCACTCTTCACTGTCGAAAGAACTGTACTAGTCCTTTCACTGTTCACTGTCGAAGGGAACTGTATTAGTAACTCAATGTTTTTGTTCGAAGGGAACTGTTTTAGTCTCTTCAATCTTCACTGTTGTAAGGAACGGGATTAATCTCTTCACTGTTCACTGTTGAAGGGAACTGTATTAGTCACTTCACTCTTCACTGTCGAAAGAACTGTACTAGTGCTTTCACTGTTCACTGTCAAAGGGAATTGTATTTGTCCCTTCACTGTTCATCTTTGAAGTGATCTGTATTAACCCCTTCACTGTTCACTGTTGAAGGAATTGTATTAGTCCCTTCACTGTACACTGTTGAAGTGAACTGTATTTAACTATTCATTGTTCACTGTCGAAGGGAACCTTATTAGTCCCTTCAATGTTCACAGTTGCAGGGAAATGTATTAATCTCTTCTCTGTTCACTGTTGAAGGGAACTGTATTAATCTCTTCACTGTTCACTGCCGAATGGAACTATGTTAGTCTCTTGAATCATCACTGTTGAAAGGAACGGTATTAATCTCTTCACTGTTCACTGTCGAAGGGAACTGTATTAGTCCCTTCACTGTTCACTGTTGAAGGGAACTGTATTGAACTCTTCACTGTTCACTGTCTAAGGGAATTGTATAAGTCTCTTCTCTGTTCACTGTTGAAGGGAACTGTATTGATCTGTTCACTGTTCACTCTCAAAGGGAACCTTATTAGTCCCTTCACTGTTCACGGTCGAAGGGAACTGTATTAGTCCCTTCACTCTTCACTGTCGAAAGAACTGTACTAGTCCTTTCACTGTTCACTGTCGAAGGGAACTGTATTAGTAACTCAATGTTTTCGTTCGAAGGGAACTGTTTTAGTCTCTTCAATCTTCACTGTTGTAAGGAACGGGATTAATCTCTTCACTGTTCACTGTTGAAGGGAACTGTATTAGTCCCTTCACTCTTCACTCTCGAAAGAACTGTACTAGTCCTTTCACTGTTCACTGTCAAAGGGAATTGTATATGTCCCTTCAGTGTTCATCTTTGAAGTGATCTGTATTAACCCCTTCACTGTTCACTGTTGAAGGAATTGTATTAGTCCCTTCTCTGTACACTGTTGAAGTGAACTGTATTTAACTCTTCATTGTTCACTGTCGAAGGGAACCTTATTAGTCCCTTCAATGTTCACAGTTCCAGGGAAATGTATTATTCTCTTCTCTGTTCACTGTTGAAGGGAACTGTATTAGTCTCTTCACTCTTCACTGTTGAAGCGAACTGTATTTAACGCTTCACTGTTCACGGTCAAAGGGAACTGTATTAGTCCACTGTTCACCTTCGAAGGGAACAGTATTAGTCCCTTCACTGTTCAGGGTCGAAGTGAACTGTATTAATCGCATCACTGTTCACGGTCAAAGGGAACTGTATTAATCCCTTCACTGTTCACTGTTGAAGGGAACTGTATTAATCTCTTCACTGTTCACTGTCTAAGGGAATTGTATTAGTCTCTTCTCTGTTCACTGCTGAAGGGAACTGTATTGAGCTCTTCACTGTTCACTCTCAAAGGGAACCTTATTAGTCCCTTCACTGTTCACGGTCGAAGGGAACTGTATTAGTCCCTTCACTCTTCACTGTCGAAAGAACTGTACTAGTCCTTTCACTGTTCACTGTCGAAGGGAACTGTATTAGTAACTCAATGTTTTTGTTCGAAGGGAACTGTTTTAGTCTCTTCAATCTTCACTGTTGTAAGGAACGGGATTAATCTCTTCACTGTTCACTGTTGAAGGGAACTGTATTAGTCACTTCACTCTTCACTGTCGAAAGAACTGTACTAGTGCTTTCACTGTTCACTGTCAAAGGGAATTGTATTTGTCCCTTCACTGTTCATCTTTGAAGTGATCTGTATTAACCCCTTCACTGTTCACTGTTGAAGGAATTGTATTAGTCCCTTCACTGTACACTGTTGAAGTGAACTGTATTTAACTATTCATTGTTCACTGTCGAAGGGAACCTTATTAGTCCCTTCAATGTTCACAGTTGCAGGGAAATGTATTAATCTCTTCTCTGTTCACTGTTGAAGGGAAATGTATTAATCTCTTCACTGTTCACTGCCGAATGGAACTATGTTAGTCTCTTGAATCATCACTGTTGAAAGGAACGGTATTAATCTCTTCACTGTTCACTGTCGAAGGGAACTGTATTAGTCCCTTCACTGTTCACTGTTGAAGGGAACTGTATTGAACTCTTCACTGTTCACTGTCTAAGGGAATTGTATAAGTCTCTTCTCTGTTCACTGTTGAAGGGAACTGTATTGATCTGTTCACTGTTCACTCTCAGAGGGAACCTTATTAGTCCCTTCACTGTTCACGGTCGAAGGGAACTGTATTAGTCCCTTCACTCTTCACTGTCGAAAGAACTGTACTAGTCCTTTCACTGTTCACTGTCGAAGGGAACTGTATTAGTAACTCAATGTTTTCGTTCGAAGGGAACTGTTTTAGTCTCTTCAATCTTCACTGTTGTAAGGAACGGGATTAATCTCTTCACTGTTCACTGTTGAAGGGAACTGTATTAGTCCCTTCACTCTTCACTCTCGAAAGAACTGTACTAGTCCTTTCACTGTTCACTGTCAAAGGGAATTGTATATGTCCCTTCAGTGTTCATCTTTGAAGTGATCTGTATTAACCCCTTCACTGTTCACTGTTGAAGGAATTGTATTAGTCCCTTCTCTGTACACTGTTGAAGTGAACTGTATTTAACTCTTCATTGTTCACTGTCGAAGGGAACCTTATTAGTCCCTTCAATGTTCACAGTTCCAGGGAAATGTATTAATCTCTTCTCTGTTCACTGTTGAAGGGAACTGTATTAGTCTCTTCACTCTTCACTGTTGAAGCGAACTGTATTTAACGCTTCACTGTTCACGGTCAAAGGGAACTGTATTAGTCCCTTCACTGTTCACCTTCGAAGGGAACAGTATTAGTCCCTTCACTGTTCAGGGTCGAAGTGAACTGTATTAATCGCATCACTGTTCACGGTCAAAGGGAACTGTATTAATCCCTTCACTGTTCACTGTTGAAGGGAACTGTATTAATCTCTTCACTGTTCACTGTCTAAGGGAATTGTATTAGTCTCTTCTCTGTTCACTGCTGAAGGGAACTGTATTGAGCTCTTCACTGTTCACTCTCAAAGGGAACCTTATTAGTCCCTTCACTGTTCACGGTCGAAGGGAACTGTATTAGTCCCTTCACTCTTCACTGTCGAAAGAACTGTACTAGTCCTTTCACTGTTCACTGTCGAAGGGAACTGTATTAGTAACTCAATGTTTTCGTTCGAAGGGAACTGTTTTAGTCTCTTCAATCTTCACTGTTGTAAGGAACGGGATTAATCTCTTCACTGTTCACTGTTGAAGGGAACTGTATTAGTCACTTCACTCTTCACTGTCGAAAGAACTGTACTAGTCCTTTCACTGTTCACTGTCAAAGGGAATTGTATTTGACCCTTCACTGTTCATCTTTGAAGTGATTTGTATTAACCCCTTCACTGTTCACTGTTGAAGGAATTGTATTACTCCCTTCACTGTACACTGTTGAAGTGAACTGTATTTAACTCTTCATTGTTCACTGTCGAAGGGAACCTTATTAGTCCCTTCAATGTTCACAGTTGCAGGGAAATGTATTAATCGCTTCTCTGTTCACTGTTGAAGGGAACTGTATTAGTCTCTTCACTCTTCACTGTTGAAGCGAACTGTATTTAACGCTTCACTGTTCACGGTCAAAGGGAACTGTATTAGTCCCTTCACTGTTCACCTTCGAAGGGAACAGTATTAGTCCCTTCACTGTTCACGGTCGAAGTGAACTGTATTAATCGCATCACTGTTCACGGTGAAAGGGAACTGTATTAATCCCTTCACTGTTCACTGTTTAAGGGAACTGTATTAATCTCTTCACTGTTCACTCTCAAAGGGAAATTTATTAGTCCCTTCAATGTTTTTGTTCGAAGGGAACTGTATTAATCTCTTCACTGTTCACTGCCGAAGGGAACTGTATTACTCCCTTCACTGTTCACGGTCGAAGTGAACTGTATTAATTGCATCACTGTTCACAGTCAGAGGGAATTGTATTAGTCTCTTCTCTGTTCACTGTTGAAGGGAAATTTATTAGTCCCTTCAATGTTCATGTTCGAAGAGAACTGTATTAAACTCTTCACTGTTCACTGTCGAATGGAACTGTATTAATCTCTTCACTGTTCACTGTCGAATGGAACTATATTAGTCTCTTGAATCATCACTGTTGAAAGGAACGGTATTAATCTCTTCACTGTTCACTGTTGAAGGGAACTGTATTAGTCTCTTCACTCTTCACTGTTGAAGCGAACTGTATTTAACGCTTCACTGTTCACGGTCAAAGGGAACTGTATTAGTCCCTTCACTGTTCACCTTCGAAGGGAACAGTATTAGTCCCTTCACTGTTCACGGTCGAAGTGAACTGTATTAATCGCATCACTGTTCACGGTGAAAGGGAACTGTATTAATCCCTTCACTGTTCACTGTTGAAGGGAACTGTACTAATCTCTTCACTGTTCACTCTCAAAGGGAAATTTATTAGTCTCTTCAATGTTTTTGTTCGAAGGGAACTGTATTAATCTCTTCACTGTTCACTGCCGAAGGGAACTGTATTACTCCCTTCACTGTTCACGGTCGAAGTGAACTGTATTAATCGCATCACTGTTCACAGTCAGAGGGAATTGTATTAGTCTCTTCTCTGTTCACTGTTGAAGGGAACTGTATTCAGCTCTTCACTGTTCACTCTCAAAGGGAAATTTATTAGTCCCTTCAATGTTCATGTTCGAAGAGAACTGTATTAAACTCTTCACTGTTCACTGACGAATGGAACTGTATTAATCTCGAATGGAACTATATTAGTCTCTTGAATCATCACTGTTGAAAGGAACGGTATTAATCTCTTCACTGTTCACTGTCGAAGGGAACTGTATTAGTCCCTTTACTGTTCACTGTTGAAGGGAATTGTATTGAACTCTTCACTGTTCACTGTCTAAGGGAATTGTATTAGTCTCTTCTCTGTTCACTGTTGAAGGGAACTGTAGTGAGCTCTTCACTGTTCACTCTCAAAGGGAACCTTATTAGTCCCTTCAATGTTCACGTTCGAAGAGAACTGTATTAAACTCTTCACTGTTCACGGTCGAAGGGAACTGTATTAGTCCCTTCACTCTTCACTGTCGAAAGAACTGTACTAGTCCTTTCACTGTTCACTGTCGAAGGGAACTGTATTAGTAACTTCAATGTTTTCGTTCGAAGGGAACTGTTTTAGTCTCTTCAATCTTCACTGTTGTAAGGAACGGGATTAATCTCTTCACTGATCACAGTTGAAGGGAACAGTATTAGTCCCTTCACTGTTCACGGTCGAAGTGAACTGTATTAATCGCATCACTGTTCACGGTCAAAGGGAACTGTATTAATCCCTTCACTGTTCACTGTTGAAGGGAACTGTACTAATCTCTTCATTGTTCACTGTCTAAGGGAATTGTATTAATCTCTTCATTGTTCACTGTTGAAGGGAACTGTACTAATCTCTTCACTGTTCACTGTCTAAGGGAATTGTATTAATCCCTTCATTGTTCATTGTTGAAGGGAACTGTATTAGTCTCTTCACTGTTCACTGTCAAAGGGAACTGTATTAGTCCCTTCAATGTTCACGTTCGAAGAGAACTGTATTAAACTCTTCATTGTTCACTGTCGAAGGGAACCTTATTAGTGCCTTCAATGTTCACAGTTGCAGGGAAATGTATTAATCTCTTCTCTGTTCACTGGTGAAGGGAACAGTATTAGTCTCTTCACTCTTCACTGTTGAAGTGAACTGTATTTAACGCTTCACTGTTCACGGTCAAAGGGAACTGTATTAGTCCCTTCACTCTTCACTGTCGAAAGAACTGTACTAGTCCTTTCACTGTTCACTGTCAAAGGGAATTGTATTTGTCCCTTCACTGTTCATCTTTGAAGTGATCTGTATTAACCCCTTCACTGTTCACTGTTGAAGGAATTGTATTAACCCCTTCACTGTTCACTGTTGAAGGAATTGTATTAGTCCCTTCACTGTTCACTGTTGAAGGGAACTGTATTAGTCTCTTCACTCTTCACTGTCGAAAGAACTGCACTAGTCCTTTCACTGTTCACTGTCAAAGGGAATTGTATTTGTCCCTTCACTGTTCATCTTTGAAGTGATCTGTATTAACCCCTTCACTGTTCACTGTTGAAGGAATTGTATTAGTCCCTTCTCTGTACACTGTTGAAGTGAACTGTATTTAACTCTTCATTGTTCACTGTCGAAGGGAACCTTATTAGTCCCTTCAATGTTCACAGTTGCAGGGAAATGTATTAATCTCTTCTCTGTTCACTGTTGAAGGGAACTGTATTAGTCTCTTCACTCTTCACTGTTGAAGCGAACTGTATTTAACGCTTCACTGTTCACGGTCAAAGGGAACTGTATAAGTCCCTTCACTGTTCACCTTCGAAGGGAACAGTATTAGTCCCATCACTGTTCACGGTCGAAGTGAACTGTATTAATCGCATCACTGTTCACGGTCAAAGGGAACTGTATTATTCCCTTCACTGTTCACTGTTGAAGGGAACTGTATTAATCTCTTCACTGTTCACTGTCTAAGGGAATTGTATTAGTCTCTTCTCTGTTCACTGTTGAAGGGAACTGTATTAAACTCTTCACTGTTCACTCTCAAAGGGAACCTTATTAGTCCCTTCAATGTTCACGTTCGAAGAGAACTGTATTAAACTCTTCACTGTTCACTATTGAAGGAATTGTATTAGTCCCTTCACTGTTCACTGTAGAAGTGAACAGTATTTAACTCTTCATTGTTCACTGTCGAAGGGAACCTTAATAGTCCCTTCAATGTTCACAGTTGCAGGGAAATGTATTAATGTCTTCTCTGTTCACTGTTGAAGGGAACTGTATTAGTCTCTTCACTCTTCACTGTTGAAGCGAACTGTATTTAACGCTTCACTGTTCACGGTCAAAGGGAACTGTATAAGTCCCTTCACTGTTCACCTTCGAAGGGAACAGTATTAGTCCCATCACTGTTCACGGTCGAAGTGAACTGTATTAATCGCATCACTGTTCACGGTCAAAGGGAACTGTATTATTCCCTTCACTGTTCACTGTTGAAGGGAACTGTATTAATCTCTTCACTGTTCACTGTCTAAGGGAATTGTATTAGTCTCTTCTCTGTTCACTGTTGAAGGGAACTGTATTGAGCTCTTTACTGTTCACTCTCAAAGGGAACCTTATTAGTCCCTTCAATGTTCACGTTCGAAGAGAACTGTATTAAACTCTTCACTGTTCACTGTCGAAGGAAACTGTATTAGTCTCTTCACTGTTCACTATTGAAGGAATTGTATTAGTCCCTTCACTGTTCACTGTAGAAGTGAACAGTATTTAACTCTTCATTGTTCACTGTCGAAGGGAACCTTATTAGTCCCTTCAATGTTCACAGTTGCAGGGAAATGTATTAATGTCTTCTCTGTTCACTGTTGAAGGGAACTGTATTAGTCTCTTCAATCTTCACTGTTGAAGTGAACTGTATTTAACGCTTCACTGTTCACGGTCAAAGGGAACTGTATTAGTCCCTTCACTGTTCACCTTCGAAGGGAACAGTATTAGTCCCTTCACTGTTCACTGTCAAAGGGAATTGTATTTGTCCCTTCACTGTTCATCTTTGAAGTGATCTGTATTAACCCCTTCACTGTTCACTGTTGAAGGAATTGTATTAGTCCCTTCACTGTTCACTGTTGAAGTGAACTGTATTTAACTCTTCATTGTTCACTGTTGAAGGGAACTATATTAGTCTCTTGAATCATCACTGTTGAAAGGAACGGTATTAATCTCTTCACTGTTCACTGTCGAAGGGAACGGTATTAGTCCCTTCACTGTTCACTGTTGAAGGGAACTGTATTGAACTCTTCACTGTTCACTGTCTAAGGGAATTGTATTAGTCTCTTCTCTGTTCACTGTTGAAGGGAACTGTATTGAGCTCTTCACTGTTCACTCTCAAAGGGAACCTTATTAGTCCCTTCAATGTTCACTGTCGAAAGAACTGTACTAGTCCTTTCACTGTTCACTGTCGAAGGGAACTGTATTAGTAACTTCAATGTTTTCGTTCGAAGGGAACTGTTTTAGTCTCTTCAATCTTCACTGTTGTAAGGAATGGGATTAATCTCTTCACTGTTCACAGTTGAAGGGAACAGTATTAGTCCCTTCACTGTTCACGGTCGAAGTGAACTGTATTAATCGCATCACTGTTCACGGTCAAAGGGAACTGTATTAATCCCTTCACTGTTCACTGTTGAAGGGAACTGTATTAATCTCTTCACTGTTCACTGTCTAAGGGAATTGTATTAGACTCTTCTCTGTTCGCTGTTGAAGGGAACTGTATTGAGCTCTTCACTGTTCACTCTCAAAGGGAACCTTATTAGTCCCTTCAATGTTCACGTTCGAAGAGAACTTTATTAAACTCTACACTGTTCACTGTCGAATGGAACTGTATTAGTCTCTTGAATCATCACTGTTGAAAGGAACGGTATTAATCTCTTCACTGTTCACAGTTGAAGGGAACAGTATTAGTCCCTTCACTGTTCACGGTCGAAGTGAACTGTATTAATAGCATCACTGTTCACGGTCAAAGGGAACTGTATTAATCCCTTCACTGTTCACTGTTGAAGGGAACTGTACTAATCTCTTCACTGTTCACTGTCTAAGGGAATTGTATTAATCTCTTCACTGTTCACAGTTGAAGGGAACTGTACTAATCTCTTCACTGTTCACTGTCTAAGGGAATTGTATTAATCCCTTCATTGTTCACTGTTGAAGGGAACTGTATTAGTCTCTTCACTGTTCACTGTCAAAGGGAACTGTATTAGTCCCTTCAATATTCACGTTCGAAGAGAACTGTATTAAACTCTTCATTGTTCACTGTCGAATGGAACTGTATTAGTCCCTTCAATGTTTTTGTTCGAAGGGAACTGTATTATTCTCTTCACTGTTCACTGTCGAAGGGAACTGTATTACTCACTTCACTGTTCACCGTCGAAGTGAACTGTATTAATCGCAGCACTGTTCACGGTCAGAGGGAATTGTATTAGTCTCTTCTCTGTTCACTGTTGAAGGGAATTGTATTAGTCTCTTGAATCATCAATGTTGAAAGGAACTGTATTAATCTCTTCACTGTTCACTGTCGAAGGGAACTGTATTAGTCCCTTCACTGTTCACTGTTGAAGGGAACTGTATTGAACTCTTCACTGTTCACTGTCGAAGGGAACTCTATTAGTCCCTTCAATGTTCACGTTCGAAGAGAACTGTATTAAACTCTTCATTGTTCACTGTCGAATGGAACTGTATTAGTCCCTTCAATGTTTTTGTTCGAAGGGAACTGTATTAATCTCTTCATTGTTCACTGTCGAATGGAACTGTATTAGTCCCTTCAATGTTTTTGTTCGAAGGGAACTGTATTAATCTCTACACTGTTCACTGCCGAAGGGAACTGTATTACTCCCTTCACTGTTCACGGTCGAAGTGAACTGTATTAATCGCATCACTGTTCACAGTCAGAGGGAATTGTATTAGTCTCTTCTCTGTTCACTGTTGAAGGGAACTGTATTAGTCCCTTCACTCTTCACTGTCGAAAGAACTGTACTAGTCCTTTCACTGTTCACTGTCGAAGGGAACTGTATTAGTAACTCAATGTTTTCGTTCGAAGGGAACTGTTTTAGTCTCTTCAATCTTCACTGTTGTAAGGAACGGGATTAATCTCTTCACTGTTCACTGTTGAAGGGAACTGTATTAGTCACTTCACTCTTCACTGTCGAAAGAACTGTACTAGTCCTTTCACTGTTCACTGTCAAAGGGAATTGTATTTGACCCTTCACTGTTCATCTTTGAAGTGATTTGTATTAACCCCTTCACTGTTCACTGTTGAAGGAATTGTATTACTCCCTTCACTGTACACTGTTGAAGTGAACTGTATTTAACTCTTCGTTGTTCACTGTCGAAGGGAACCTTATTAGTCCCTTCAATGTTCACAGTTGCAGGGAAATGTATTAATCGCTTCTCTGTTCACTGTTGAAGGGAACTGTATTAGTCTCTTCACTCTTCACTGTTGAAGCTAACTGTATTTAACGCTTCACTGTTCACGGTCAAAGGGAACTGTATTAGTCCCTTCACTGTTCACCTTCGAAGGGAACAGTATTAGTCCCTTCACTGTTCACGGTCGAAGTGAACTGTATTAATCGCATCACTGTTCACGGTGAAAGGGAACTGTATTAATCCCTTCACTGTTCACTGTTGAAGGGAACTGTATTAATCTCTTCACTGTTCACTCTCAAAGGGAAATTTATTAGTCCCTTCAATGTTTTTGTTCGAAGGGAACTGTATTAATCTCTTCACTGTTCACTGCCGAAGGGAACTGTATTACTCCCTTCACTGTTCACGGTCGAAGTGAACTGTATTAATTGCATCACTGTTCACAGTCAGAGGGAATTGTATTAGTCTCTTCTCTGTTCACTGTTGAAGGGAAATTTATTAGTCCCTTCAATGTTCATGTTCGAAGAGAACTGTATTAAACTCTTCACTGTTCACTGTCGAATGGAACTGTATTAATCTCTTCACTGTTCACTGTCGAATGGAACTATATTAGTCTCTTGAATCATCACTGTTGAAAGGAACGGTATTAATCTCTTCACTGTTCACTGTTGAAGGGAACTGTATTAGTCTCTTCACTCTTCACTGTTGAAGCGAACTGTATTTAACGCTTCACTGTTCACGGTCAAAGGGAACTGTATTAGTCCCTTCACTGTTCACCTTCGAAGGGAACAGTATTAGTCCCTTCACTGTTCACGGTCGAAGTGAACTGTATTAATCGCATCACTGTTCACGGTGAAAGGGAACTGTATTAATCCCTTCACTGTTCACTGTTGAAGGGAACTGTACTAATCTCTTCACTGTTCACTCTCAAAGGGAAATTTATTAGTCTCTTCAATGTTTTTGTTCGAAGGGAACTGTATTAATCTCTTCACTGTTCACTGCCGAAGGGAACTGTATTACTTCCTTCACTGTTCACGGTCGAAGTGAACTGTATTAATCGCATCACTGTTCACAGTCAGAGGGAATTGTATTAGTCTCTTCTCTGTTCACTGTTGAAGGGAACTGTATTCAGCTCTTCACTGTTCACTCTCAAAGGGAAATTTATTAGTCCCTTCAATGTTCATGTTCGAAGAGAACTGTATTAAACTCTTCACTGTTCACTGACGAATGGAACTGTATTAATCTCGAATGGAACTATATTAGTCTCTTGAATCATCACTGTTGAAAGGAACGGTATTAATCTCTTCACTGTTCAATGTCGAAGGGAACTGTATTAGTCCCTTTACTGTTCACTGTTGAAGGGAATTGTATTGAACTCTTCACTGTTCACTGTCTAAGGGAATTGTATTAGTCTCTTCTCTGTTCACTGTTGAAGGGAACTGTAGTGAGCTCTTCACTGTTCACTCTCAAAGGGAACCTTATTAGTCCCTTCAATGTTCACGTTCGAAGAGAACTGTATTAAACTCTTCACTGTTCACGGTCGAAGGGAACTGTATTAGTCCCTTCACTCTTCACTGTCGAAAGAACTGTACTAGTCCTTTCACTGTTCACTGTCGAAGGGAACTGTATTAGTAACTTCAATGTTTTCGTTCGAAGGGAACTGTTTTAGTCTCTTCAATCTTCACTGTTGTAAGGAACGGGATTAATCTCTTCACTGATCACAGTTGAAGGGAACAGTATTAGTCCCTTCACTGTTCACGGTCGAAGTGAACTGTATTAATCGCATCACTGTTCACGGTCAAAGGGAACTGTATTAATCCCTTCACTGTTCACTGTTGAAGGGAACTGTACTAATCTCTTCACTGTTCACTGTCTAAGGGAATTGTATTAATCTCTTCATTGTTCACTGTTGAAGGGAACTGTACTAATCTCTTCACTGTTCACTGTCTAAGGGAATTGTATTAATCCCTTCATTGTTCATTGTTGAAGGGAACTGTATTAGTCTCTTCACTGTTCACTGTCAAAGGGAACTGTATTAGTCCCTTCAATGTTCACGTTCGAAGAGAACTGTATTAAACTCTTCATTGTTCACTGTCGAAGGGAACCTTATTAGTGCCTTCAATGTTCACAGTTGCAGGGAAATGTATTAATCTCTTCTCTGTTCACTGGTGAAGGGAACAGTATTAGTCTCTTCACTCTTCACTGTTGAAGTAAACTGTATTTAACGCTTCACTGTTCACGGTCAAAGGGAACTGTATTAGTCCCTTCACTCTTCACTGTCGAAAGAAC
Organism: Hypanus sabinus; assembly: GCF_030144855.1. NCBI lineage: Eukaryota > Metazoa > Chordata > Chondrichthyes > Myliobatiformes > Dasyatidae > Hypanus > Hypanus sabinus. The sequence goes on from NW_026779469.1 coordinate 36,294, forward strand.
TGTACTAGTCCTTTCACTGTTCACTGTCAAAGGGAATTGTATTTGTCCCTTCACTGTTCATCTTTGAAGTGATCTGTATTAACCCCTTCACTGTTCACTGTTGAAGGAATTGTATTAACCCCTTCACTGTTCACTGTTGAAGGAATTGTATTAGTCCCTTCACTGTTCACTGTTGAAGGGAACTGTATTAGTCTCTTCACTCTTCACTGTCGAAAGAACTGCACTAGTCCTTTCACTGTTCACTGTCAAAGGGAATTGTATTTGTCCCTTCACTGTTCATCTTTGAAGTGATCTGTATTAACCCCTTCACTGTTCACTGTTGAAGGAATTGTATTAGTCCCTTCTCTGTACACTGTTGAAGTGAACTGTATTTAACTCTTCATTGTTCACTGTCGAAGGGAACCTTATTAGTCCCTTCAATGTTCACAGTTGCAGGGAAATGTATTAATCTCTTCTCTGTTCACTGTTGAAGGGAACTGTATTAGTCTCTTCACTCTTCACTGTTGAAGCGAACTGTATTTAACGCTTCACTGTTCACGGTCAAAGGGAACTGTATAAGTCCCTTCACTGTTCACCTTCGAAGGGAACAGTATTAGTCCCATCACTGTTCACGGTCGAAGTGAACTGTATTAATCGCATCACTGTTCACGGTCAAAGGGAACTGTATTATTCCCTTCACTGTTCACTGTTGAAGGGAACTGTATTAATCTCTTCACTTTTCACTGTCTAAGGGAATTGTATTAGTCTCTTCTCTGTTCACTGTTGAAGGGAACTGTATTGAGCTCTTTACTGTTCACTCTCAAAGGGAACCTTATTAGTCCCTTCAATGTTCACGTTCGAAGAGAACTGTATTAAACTCTTCACTGTTCACTGTCGAAGGAAACTGTATTAGTCTCTTCACTGTTCACTATTGATGGAATTGTATTAGTCCCTTCACTGTTCACTGTAGAAGTGAACAGTATTTAACTCTTCATTGTTCACTGTCGAAGGGAACCTTATTAGTCCCTTCAATGTTCACAGTTGCAGGGAAATGTGTTAATGTCTTCTCTGTTCACTGTTGAAGGGAACTGTATTAGTCTCTTCACTCTTCACTGTTGAAGCGAACTGTATTTAACGCTTCACTGTTCACGGTCAAAGGGAACTGTATAAGTCCCTTCACTGTTCACCTTCGAAGGGAACAGTATTAGTCCCTTAACTGTTCACTGTTGAAGGGAACTGTATTAATCTCTTCACTGTTCACTGTCTAAGGGAATTGTATTAGTCTCTTCTCTGTTCACTGTTGAAGGGAACTGTATTGAGCTCTTTACTGTTCACTCTCAAAGGGAACCTTATTAGTCCCTTCAATGTTCACGTTCGAAGAGAACTGTATTAGTCTCTTCTCTGTTCACTGTTGAAGGGAACTGTATTGAGCTCTTTACTGTTCACTCTCAAAGGGAACCTTATTAGTCCCTTCAATGTTCACGTTCGAAGAGAACTGTATTAAACTCTTCACTGTTCACTGTCGAAGGAAACTGTATTAGTCTCTTCACTGTTCACTATTGAAGGAATTGTATTAGTCCCTTCACTGTTCACTGTAGAAGTGAACAGTATTTAACTCTTCATTGTTCACTGTCGAAGGGAACCTTATTAGTCCCTTCAATGTTCACAGTTGCAGGGAAATGTGTTAATGTCTTCTCTGTTCACTGTTGAAGGGAACTGTATTAGTCTCTTCACTCTTCACTGTTGAAGCGAACTGTATTTAACGCTTCACTGTTCACGGTCAAAGGGAACTGTATAAGTCCCTTCACTGTTCACCTTCGAAGGGAACAGTATTAGTCCCATCACTGTTCACGGTCGAAGTGAACTGTATTAATCGCATCACTGTTCACGGTCAAAGGGAACTGTATTATTCCCTTCACTGTTCACTGTTGAAGGGAACTGTATTAATCTCTTCACTGTTCACTGTCTAAGGGAATTGTATTAGTCTCTTCTCTGTTCACTGTTGAAGGGAACTGTATTGAGCTCTTTACTGTTCACTCTCAAAGGGAACCTTATTAGTCCCTTCAATGTTCACGTTCGAAGAGAACTGTATTAAACTCTTCACTGTTCACTGTCGAAGGAAACTGTATTAGTCTCTTCACTGTTCACTATTGAAGGAATTGTATTAGTCCCTTCACTGTTCACTGTAGAAGGGAACTGTATTGAACTCTTCACTGTTCACTGTCGAAGGGAACTCTATTAGTCCCTTCAATGTTCACGTTCGAAGAGAACTGTATTAAACTCTTCATTGTTCACTGTCGAATGGAACTGTATTAGTCCCTTCAATGTTTTTGTTCGAAGGGAACTGTATTAATCTCTTCATTGTTCACTGTCGAATGGAACTGTATTAGTCCCTTCAATGTTTTTGTTCGAAGGGAACTGTATTAATCTCTACACTGTTCACTGCCGAAGGGAACTGTATTACTCCCTTCACTGTTCACGGTCGAAGTGAACTGTATTAATCGCATCACTGTTCACAGTCAGAGGGAATTGTATTAGTCTCTTCTCTGTTCACTGTTGAAGGGAACTGTATTCAGCTCTTCACTGTTCACTCCAAAAGGGAAATTTATTAGTCCCTTCAATGTTCATGTTCGAAGAGAACTGTATTAAACTCTTCACTGTTCACTGTCGAATGGAACTGTATTAATCTCTTCACTGTTCACTGTCGAATGGAACTATATTAGTCTCTTGAAACATCACTGTTGAAAGGAACGGTATTAATCTCTTCACTGTTCACTGTCAAAGGGAACTGTATTAGTCCCTTGACTGTTCACTGTTGAAGGGAACTGTATTGAACTCTTCACTGTTCACTGTCTAAGGGAATTGTATTAGTCTCTTCTCTGTTCACTGTTGAAGGGAACTGTATTGAGCTCTTCACTGTTCACTCTGAAAGGGAACCTTATTAGTCCCTTCAATGATCACGTTCGAAGAGAACTGTATTAAACTCCTCACTGTTCACTGTCGAATGGAACTGTATTAGTCCCTTCAATGTTTTTGTTCGAAGGGAACTGTATTAATCTCTTCACTGTTCACTGCCGAAGGGAACTGTATTACTCCCTTCACTATTCACGGTCGAAGTGAACTGTATTAATCGCATCACTGTTCACAGTCAGAGGGAATTGTATTAATCTCTTCTCTGTTCACTGTTGAAGGGAACTGTATTCAGCTCTTCACTGTTCACTCTCAAAGGGAAATTTATTAGTCCCTTCAATGTTCATGTTCGAAGAGAACTGTATTAAACTCTTCACTGTTCACTGTCGAATGGAACTGTATTAATCTCTTCACTGTTCACTGTCGAATGGAACTATATTAGTCTCTTGAATCATCACTGTTGAAAGGAACGGTATTGATCTCTTCACTGTTCACTGTCAAAGGGAACTGTATTAGTCCCTTCACTGTTCACAGTTGAAGGGAACTGTATTGAGCTCTTCACTGTTCACTCTCAAAGGGAACCGTATTAGTCCCTTCAATGTTCACGTTCGAAGAGAACTGTATTAAACTCTTCACTGTTCACTGTCGAATGGAACTGTATTAATCTCTTCACTGTTCACTGCCGAATGGAACTATATTAGTCTCTTGAATCATCACTGTTGAAAGGAACGGTATTAATGTCTTCACTGTTCACTGTCGAAGGGAACTGTATTAGTCCCTTCACTGTTCACGGTCGAAGTGAACTGTATTAATCGCATCACTGTTCACAGTCAGAGGGAATTGTATTAGTCTCTTCTCTGTTCACTGTTGAAGGGAACGGTATTCAGCTCTTCACTGTTCACTCTCAAAGGGAAATTTATTAGTCCCTTCAATGTTCATGTTCGAAGAGAACTGTATTAAACTCTTCACTGTTCACTGTCTAATGGAACTGTATTAATCTCTTCACTGTTCACTGTCGAATGGAACTATATTAGTCTCTTGAATCATCACTGTTGAAAGGAACGGTATTAATCTCTTCACTGTTCACTGTCAAAGGGAACTGTATTAGTCCCTTCACTGTTCACTGTTGAAGGGAACTGTATTGAACTCTTCACTGTTCACTGTCTAAGGGAATTGTATTAGTCTCTTCTCTGTTCACTGTTGAAGGGAACTGTATTGAGCTCTTCACTGTTCACTCTCAAAGGGAACCGTATTAGTCCCTTCAATGTTCACGTTCGAAGAGAACTGTATTAGACTCTTCACTGTTCACTGTCGAATGGAACTGTATTAATCTCTTCACTGTTCACTGCCGAATGGAACTATATTAGTCTCTTGAATCATCACTGTTGAAAGGAACGGTATTAATCTCTTCACTGTTCACTGTCGAAGGGAACTGTATTAGTCCCTTCACTGTTCACTGTTGAAGGGAACTGTATTGAACTCTTCACTGTTCACTGTCTAAGGGAATTGTATAAGTCTCTTCTCTGTTCACTGTTGAAGGGAACTGTATTGAGCTCTACACTGTTCACTCTCAAAGGGAACCTTATTAGTCCCTTCACTGTTCACGGTCGAAGGGAACTGTATTAGTCCCTTCACTCTTCACTGTCGAAAGAACTGTACTAGTGCTTTCACTGTTCACTGTCGAAGGGAACTGTATTAGTAACTCAATGTTTTCGTTTGAAGGGAACTGTTTTAGTCTCTTCAAGCTTCACTGTTGTAAGGAACGGGATTAATCTCTTCACTGTTCACTGTTGAAGGGAACTGTATTAGTCCCTTCACTCTTCACTGTCGAAAGAACTGTACTAGTCCTTTCACTGTTCACTGTCAAAGGGAATTGTATTTGTCCCTTCACTGTTCATCTTTGAAGTGATCTGTATTAACCCCTTCACTGTTCACTGTTGAAGGAATTGTATTAGTCCCTTCACTATACACTGTTGAAGTGAACTGTATTTAACTCTTCATTGTTCACTGTCGAAGGGAACCTTATTAGTGCCTTCAATGTTCACAGTTGCAGGGAAATGTATTAATCTCTTCTCTGTTCACTGTTGAAGGGAACTGTATTAGTCTCTTCACTCTTCACTGTTGAAGTGAATTGTATTTAACGCTTCACTGTTCACGGTCAAAGGGAACTGTATTAGTCCCTTCACTGTTCACCTTCGAAGGGAACAGTATTAGTCCCTTCACTCTTCACTGTCGAAAGAACTGTACTAGTCCTTTCACTGTTCACTGTCAAAGGGAATTGTATTTGTCCCTTCACTGTTCATTTTTGAAGTGATCTGTATTAACCCCTTCACTGTTCACTGTTGAAGGAATTGTATTAGTCCCTTCACTGTACACTGTTGAAGTGAACTGCATTTAACTCTTCATTGTTCACTGTCGAAGGGAACCTTATTAGTCCCTTCAATGTTCACAGTTGCAGGGAAATGTATTAGTCCCTTCACTGTTCACCTTCGAAGGGAACAGTATTAGTCCCATCACTGTTCACGGTCGAAGTGAACTGTATTAATCGCATCACTGTTCACGGTCAAAGGGAACTGTATTATTCCCTTCACTGTTCACTGTTGAAGGGAACTGTATTAATCTCTTCACTGTTCACTGTCTAAGGGAATTGTATTAGTCTCTTCTCTGTTCACTGTTGAAGGGAACTGTATTGAGCTCTTTACTGTTCACTCTCAAAGGGAACCTTATTAGTCCCTTCAATGTTCACGTTCGAAGAGAACTGTATTAAACTCTTCACTGTTCACTGTCGAAGGAAACTGTATTAGTCTCTTCACTGTTCACTGTTGAAGGAATTGTATTAGTCCCTTCACTGTTCACTGTAGAAGTGAACAGTATTTAACTCTTCATTGTTCACTGTCGAAGGGAACCTTATTAGTCCCTTCAATGTGCACAGTTGCAGGGAAATGTATTAATGTCTTCTCTGTTAACTGTTGAAGGGAACTGTATTAGTCTCTTCACTCTTCACTGTTGAAGTGAACTGTATTTAACGCTTCACTGTTCACGGTCAAAGGGAACTGTATTAGTCCCTTCACTGTTCACCTTCGAAGGGAACAGTATTAGTCCCTTCACTGTTCACTGTCAAAGGGAATTGTATTTGTCCCTTCACTGTTCATCTTTGAAGTGATCTGTATTAACCCCTTCACTGTTCACTGTTGAAGGAATTGTATTAGTCCCTTCACTGTTCACTGTTGAAGTGAACTGTATTTAACTCTTCATTGTTCACTGTCGAAGGGAACCTTATTAGTCCCTTCAATGTTCACAGTTGCAGGGAAATGTATTAATCTCTTCTCTGTTCACTGTTGAAGGGAAGTGTATTAATCTCTTCACTGTTCACTGCCGAATGGAACTATATTAGTCTCTTGAATCATCACTGTTGAAAGGAACGGTATTAATCTCTTCACTGTTCACTGTCGAAGGGAACTGTATTAGTCCCTTCACTGTTCACTGTTGAAGGGATCTGTATTGAACTCTTCACTGTTCACTGTCTAAGGGAATTGTATTAGTCTCTTCTCTGTTCACTGTTGAAGGGAACTGTATTGAGCTCTTCACTGTTCACTCTCAAAGGGAACCTTATTAGTCCCTTCAATGTTCACGTTCGAAGAGAACTGTATTAAACTCTTCACTGTTCACTGTCGAAGGAAACTGTATTAGTCTCTTCACTGTTCACTGTTGAAGGAATTGTATTAGTCCCTTCACTGTTCACTGTAGAAGTGAACAGTATTTAACTCTTCATTGTTCACTGTCGAAAGGAACCTTATTAGTCCCTTCAATGTGCACAGTTGCAGGGAAATGTATTAATGTCTTCTCTGTTCACTGTTGAAGGGAACTGTATTAGTCTCTTCACTCTTCACTGTTGAAGTGAACTGTATTTAACGCTTCACTGTTCACGGTCAAAGGGAATTGTATTAGTCCCTTCACTGTTCACCTTCGAAGGGAACAGTATTAGTCCCTTCACTGTTCCCTGTCAAAGGGAATTGTATTTGTCCCTTCACTGTTCATCTTTGAAGTGATCTGTATTAACCCCTTCACTGTTCACTGTTGAAGGAATTGTATTAGTCCCTTCACTGTTCACTGTTGAAGTGAACTGTATTTAACTCTTCACTGTTGAAGGGAACTATATTAGTCTCTTGAATCATCACTGTTGAAAGGAACGGTATTAATCTCTTCACTGTTCACTGTCGAAGGGAACTGTATTAGTCCCTTCACTGTTCACTGTTGAAGGGAACTGTATTGAACTCTTCACTGTTCACTGTCTAAGGGAATTGTATTAGTCTCTTCTCTGTTCACTGTTGAAGGGAACTGTATTAGTCTCTTCACTGTTCACTGTCAAAGGGAACTGTATTAGTCCCTTCAATGTTCACGTACGAAGAGAACTGTATTAAACTCTTCATTGTTCACTGTCGAATGGAACTGTATTAGTCCCTTCAATGTTTTTGTTCGAAGGGAACTGTATTATTCTCTTCACTTTTCACTGTCGAAGGGAACTGTATTACTCACTTCACTGTTCACGGTCGAAGTGAACTGTATTAATCGCATCACTGTTCACGGTTAGAGGGAATTGTAATAGTCTCTTCTCTGTTCACTGTTGAAGGGAACTGTATTAGTCTCTTGAATCATCACTGTTGAAAGTAACTGTATTAATCTCTTCACTGTTCACTGTCGAAGGGAACTGTATTACTCACTTCACTGTTCACGGTCGAAGAGAACTGTATTAAACTCTTCACTGTTCACTGTCTAAGGGAATTGTATTAGTCTCTTCTCTGTTCACTGTTGAAGGAACTGTATTCAGCTCTTCACTGTTCACTCTCAAAGGGAAATTTATTAGTCCCTTCAATGTTCATGTTCGAAGAGAACTGTATTAAACTCTTCACTGTTCACTGTCGAATGGAACTGTATTAATCTCTTCACTGTTCACTGTCGAATGGAACTATATTAGTCTCTTGAAACATCACTGTTGAAAGGAACGGTATTAATCTCTTCACTGTTCACTGTCAAAGGGAACTGTATTAGTCCCTTGACTGTTCACTGTTGAAGGGAACTGTATTGAACTCTTCACTGTTCACTGTCTAAGGGAATTGTATTAGTCTCTTCTCTGTACACTGTTGAAGGGAACTGTATTGAGCTCTTCACTGTTCACTCTGAAAGGGAACCTTATTAGTCCCTTCAATGTTCACGTTCGAAGAGAACTGTATTAAACTCTTCACTGTTCACTGTCGAATGGAACTGTATTAATCTCTTCACTGTTCACTGCCGAATGGAACTATATTAGTCTCTTGAATCATCACTGTTGAAAGGAACGGTATTAATCTCTTCACTGTTCACTGTCGAAGGGAACTGTATTAGTCTCTTCACTGCTTACTGTTGAAGGGAACTGTATTGAGCTCTTCACTGTTCACTCTCAAAGGGAACCTTATTAGTCCCTTCACTGTTCACCTTCGAAGGGAACAGTATTAGTCCCTTCACTCTTCACTGTCGAAAGAACTGTACTAGTCCTTTCACTGTTCACTGTCAAAGGGAATTGTATTTGTCCCTTCACTGTTCATCTTTGAAGTGATCTGTATTAACCCCTTCACTGTTCACTGTTGAAGGAATTGTATTAGTCCCTTCACTGTACACTGTTGAAGTGAACTGTATTTAACTCTTCATTGTTCACTGTCGAAGGGAACCTTATTAGTCCCTTCAATCTTCACAGTTGCAGGGAAATGTATTAATCTCTTCTCTGTTCACTGTTGAAGGGAATTGTATTAGTCTCTTTACTCTTCACTGTTGAAGCGAACTGTATTTAACGCTTCACTGTTCACGGTCAAAGGGAACTGTATTAGTCCCTTCACTGTTCACCTTCGAAGGGAACAGTATTAGTCCCATCACTGTTCACGGTCGAAGTGAACTGTATTAATCCCTTCACTGTTCACTGTTGAAGGGAACTGTATTAATCTCTTCACTGTTCACTGTCTAAGGGAATTGTATTAGTCTCTTCTCTGTTCACTGTTGAAGGGAACTGTATTGAGCTCTTTACTGTTCACTCTCAAAGGGAACCTTATTAGTCCCTTCAATGTTCACGTTCGAAGAGAACTGTATTAAACTCTTCACTGTTCACTGTCGTAGGAAACTGTATTAGTCTCTTCACTGTTCACTGTTGAAGGAATTGTATTAGTCCCTTGACTGTACACTGTTGAAGTGAACAGTATTTAACTCTTCATTGTTCACTGTCGAAGGGAACCTTATTAGTCCCTTCAATGTTCACAGTTGCAGGGAAATGTATTAATGTCTTCTCTGTTCACTGTTGAAGGGAACTGTATTAGTCTCTTCACTCTTCACTGTTGAAGTGAACTGTATTTAACGCTTCACTGTTCACGGTCAAAGGGAACTGTATTAGTCCCTTCACTGTTCTCCTTCGAAGGGAACAGTATTAGTCCCTTCACTCTTCACTGTCAAAGGGAATTGTATTTTTCCCTTCATTGTTCATCTTTGAGGTGATCTGTATTAACCCCTTCACTGTTCACTGTTGAAGGAATTGTATTAGTCCCTTCACTGTTCACTGTTGAAGTGAACTGTATTTAACTCTTCATTGTTCACTGTTGAAGGGAACTATATTAGTCTCTTGAATCATCACTGTTGAAAGGAACGGTATTAATCTCTTCACTGTTCACTGTCGAAGGGAACTGTATTAGTCCCTTCACTGTTCACTGTTGAAGGGATCTGTATTGAACTCTTCACTGTTCACTGTCTAAGGGAATTGTATTAGTCTCTTCTCTGTTCACTGTTGAAGGGAACTGTATTGAGCTCTTCACTGTTCACTCTCAAAGGGAACCTTATTAGTCCCTTCAATGTTCACGTTCGAAGAGAACTGTATTAAACTCTTCACTGTTCATGGTCGAAGGGAACTGTATTAGTCCCTTCACTCTTCACTGTCGAAAGAACTGTACTAGTCCTTTCACTGTTCACTGTCGAAGGGAACTGTATTAGTAACTTCAATGTTTTCGTTCGAAGGGAACTGTTTTAGTCTCTTCAATCTTCACTGTTGTAAGGAACGGGATTAATCTCTTCACTGTTCACAGTTGAAGGGAACAGTATTAGTCCCTTCACTGTTCACGGTCGAAGTGAACTGTATTAATCGCATCACTGTTCACGGTCAAAGGGAACTGTATTAATCCCTTCACTGTTCACTGTTGAAGGGAACTGTACTAATCTCTTCACTGTTCACTGTCTAAGGGAATTGTATTAATCTCTTCACTGTTCACTGTTGAAGGGAACTGTACTAATCTCTTCACTGTTCACTGTCTAAGGGAATTGTATTAATCCCTTCATTGTTCACTGTTGAAGGGAACTGTATTAGTCTCTTCACTGTTCACTGTCAAAGGGAACTGTATTTGTCCCTTCACTGTTCATCTTTGAAGTGATCTGTATTAACCCCTTCACTGTTCACTGTTGAAGGAATTGTATTAACCCCTTAACTGTTCACTGTTGAAGGAATTGTATTAGTCCCTTCACTGTTCACTGTTGAAGGGAACTGTATTAGTCCCTTCACTCTTCACTGTCGAAAGAACTGTACTAGTCCTTTCACTGTTCACTGTCAAAGGGAATTGTATTTGTCCCTTCACTGTTCATCTTTGAAGTGATCTGTATTAACCCCTTCACTGTTCACTGTTGAAGGAATTGTATTAGTCCCTTCTCTGTACACTGTTGAAGTGAACTGTATTTAACTCTTCATTGTTCACTGTCGAAGGGAACCTTATTAGTCCCTTCAATGTTCACAGTTGCAGGGAAATGTATTAATCTCTTCTCTGTTCACTGTTGAAGGGAACTGTATTAGTCTCTGCACTCTTCACTGTTGAAGCGAACTGTATTTAACGCTTCACTGTTCACGGTCAAAGGGAACTGTATTAGTCCCTTCACTGTTCACCTTCGAAGGGAACAGTATTAGTCCCATCACTGTTCACGGTCGAAGTGAACTGTATTAATCGCATCACTGTTCACGGTCAAAGGGAACTGTATTATTCCCTTCACTGTTCACTGTTGAAGGGAACTGTATTAATCTCTTCACTGTTCACTGTCTAAGGGAATTGTATTAGTCTCTTCTCTGTTCACTGTTGAAGGGAACTGTATTGAGCTCTTTACTGTTCACTCTCAAAGGGAACCTTATTAGTCCCTTCAATGTTCACGTTCGAAGAGAACTGTATTAAACTCTTCACTGTTCACTGTCGAAGGAAACTGTATTAGTCTCTTCACTGTTCACTGTTGAAGGAATTGTATTAGTCCCTTCACTGTTCACTGTAGAAGTGAACAGTATTTAACTCTTCATTGTTCACTGTCGAAGGGAACCTTATTAGTCCCTTCAATGTGCACAGTTGCAGGGAAATGTATTAATGTCTTCTCTGTTCACTGTTGAAGGGAACCGTATTAGTCTCTTCACTCTTCACTGTTGAAGTGAACTGTATTTAACGCTTCACTGTTCACGGTCAAAGGGAACTGTATTAGTCCCTTCACTGTTCACCTTCGAAGGGAACAGTATTAGTCCCTTCACTGTTCACTGTCAAAGGGAATTGTATTTGTCCCTTCACTGTTCATCTTTGAAGTGATCTGTATTAACCCCTTCACTGTTCACTGTTGAAGGAATTGTATTAGTCCCTTCACTGTTCACTGTTGAAGTGAACTGTATTTAACTCTTCACTGTTGAAGGGAACTATATTAGTCTCTTGAATCATCACTGTTGAAAGGAACGGTATTAATCTCTTCACTGTTCACTGTCGAAGGGAACTGTATTAGTCCCTTCACTGTTCACTGTTGAAGGGAACTGTATTGAACTCTTCACTGTTCACTGTCTAAGGGAATTGTATTAGTCTCTTCTCTGTTCACTGTTGAAGGGAACTGTATTGAGCTCTTCACTGTTCACTCTCAAAGGGAACCTTATTAGTCCCTTCAATGTTCACGTTCGAAGAGAACTGTATTAAACTCTTCACTGTTCACGGTCGAAGGGAACTGTATTAGTCCCTTCACTCTTCACTGTCGAAAGAACTGTACTAGTCCTTTCACTGTTCACTGTCGAAGGGAACTGTATTAGTAACTTCAATGTTTTCGTTCGAAGGGAACTGTTTTAGTCTCTTCAATCTTCACTGTTGTAAGGAACGGGATTAATCTCTTCACTGTTCACAGTTGAAGGGAACAGTATTAGTCCCTTCACTGTTCACGTTCGAAGTGAACTGTATTATTCGCATCACTGTTCACGGTCAAAGGGAACTGTATTAATCCCTTCACTGTTCACTGTTGAAGGGAACTGTACTAATCTCTTGACTGTTCACTGTCTAAGGGAATTGTATTAATCTCTTCACTGTTCACTGTTGAAGGGAACTGTACTAATCTCTTCACTGTTCACTGTCTAAGGGAATTGTATTAATCCCTTCATTGTTCACTGTTGAAGGGAACTGTATTAGTCTCTTCACTGTTCACTGTCAAAGGGAACTGTATTAGTCCCTTCAATGTTCACGTACGAAGAGAACTGTATTAAACTCTTCATTGTTCACTGTCGAATGGAACTGTATTAGTCCCTTCAATGTTTTTGTTCGAAGGGAACTGTATTATTCTCTTCACTTTTCACTGTCGAAGGGAACTGTATTACTCACTTCACTGTTCACGGTCGAAGTGAACTGTATTAATCGCATCACTGTTCACGGTTAGAGGGAATTGTAATAGTCTCTTCTCTGTTCACTGTTGAAGGGAACTGTATTAGTCTCTTGAATCATCACTGTTGAAAGTAACTGTATTAATCTCTTCACTGTTCACTGTCGAAGGGAACTGTATTACTCACTTCACTGTTCACGGTCGAAGAGAACTGTATTAAACTCTTCACTGTTCACTGTCGAAGGGAACTGTATTAGTCCCTTCACTCTTCACTGTCGAAAGAACTGAACTAGTCCTTTCACTGTTCACTGTCAAAGGGAACTGTATTAGTAACTTCAATGTTTTCGTTCGAAGGGAACTGTTTTAGTCTCTTCAATCTTCACTGTTGTAAGGAACGGGATTAATCTCTTCACTGTTCACAGTTGAAGGGAACAGTATTAGTCCCTTCACTGTTCACGGTCGAAGTGAACTGTATTAATCGCATCACTGTTCACGGTCAAAGGGAACAGTATTAATCCCTTCACTGTTCACTGTTAAAGGGAACTGTACTAATCTCTTCACTGTTCACTGTCTAAGGGAATTGTATTAATCTCTTCACTGTTCACTGTTGAAGGGAACTGTACTAATCTCTTCACTGTTCACTTTCTAAGGGAATTGTATTAATCCCTTCATTGTTCACTGTTGAAGGGAACTGTATTAGTCTCTTCACTGTTCACTGTCAAAGGGAACTGTATTAGTCCCTTCAATGTTCACGTTCGAAGAGAACTGTATTAAACTCTTCATTGTTCACTGTCGAATGGAACTGTATTAGTCCCTTCAATGTTTTTGTTTGAAGGGAACTGTATTATTCTCTTCACTGTTCACTGTCGAAGGGAACTGTATTACTCACTTCACTGTTCACGGTCGAAGTGAACTGTATTAATCGCATCACTGTTCACGGTTAGAGGGAATTGTATTAGTCTCTTCTCTGTTCACTGTTGAAGGGAACTGTATTAGTCTCTTGAATCATCACTGTTGAAAGTAACTGTATTAATCTCTTCACTGTTCACTGTCGAAGGGAACTGTATTAGTCCCTTCACTGTTCACTGTTGAAGGGAACTGTATTGAACTCTTCACTGTTCACTGTCGAAGGGAACTCTATTAGTCCCTTCAAAGCTCACATTCGAAGAGAACTGTATTAAACTCTTCATTGTTCACTGTCGAATGGAACTGTATTAGTCCCTTCAATGTTTTTGTTTGAAGGGAACTGTATTAATCTCTTCATTGTTCACTGTCGAATGGAACTGTATTAGTCCCTTCAATGTTTTTGTTCGAAGGGAACTGTATTAATCTCTTCACTGTTCACTGCCGAAGGGAACTGTATTACTCCCTTCACTGTTCACGGTCGAAGTGAACTGTATTAATCGCATCACTGTTCACAGTCAGAGGGAATTGTATTAATCTCTTCTCTGTTCACTGTTGAAGGGAACTGTATTCAGCTCTTCACTGTTCACTCTCAAAGGGAAATTTATTAGTCCCTTCAATGTTCATGTTCGAAGAGAACTGTATTAAACTCTTCACTGTTCACTGTCGAATGGAACTGTATTAATCTCTTCACTGTTCACTGTCGAATGGAACTATATTAGTCTCTTGAATCATCACTGTTGAAAGGAACGGTATTGATCTCTTCACTGTGCACTGTCAAAGGGAACTGTATTAGTCCCTTCACTGTTCACAGTTGAAGGGAACTGTATTGAGCTCTTCACTGTTCACTCTCAAAGGGAACCGTATTAGTCCCTTCAATGTTCACGTTCGAAGAGAACTGTATTAAACTCTTCACTGTTCACTGTCGAATGGAACTGTATTAATCTCTTCACTGTTCACTGCCGAATGGAACTATATTAGTCTCTTGAATCATCACTGTTGAAAGGAACGGTATTAATGTCTTCACTGTTCACTGTCGAAGGGAACTGTATTAGTCCCTTCACTGTTCACGGTCGAAGTGATCTGTATTAATCGCATCACTGTTCACAGTCAGAGGGAATTGTAATTAGTCTCTTCTCTGTTCACTGTTGAAGGGAACGGTATTCAGCTCTTCACTGTTCACTCTCAAAGGGAAATTTATTAGTCCCTTCAATGTTCATGTTCGAAGAGAACTGTATTAAACTCTTCACTGTTCACTGTCTAATGGAACTGTATTAATCTCTTCACTGTTCACTGTCGAATGGAACTATATTAGTCTCTTGAATCATCACTGTTGAAAGGAACGGTATTAATCTCTTCACTGTTCACTGTCAAAGGGAACTGTATTAGTCCCTTCACTGTTCACTGTTGAAGGGAACTGTATTGAACTCTTCACTGTTCACTGTCTAAGGGAATTGTATTAGTCTCTTCTCTGTTCACTGTTGAAGGAACTGTATTGAGCTCTTCACTGTTCACTCTCAAAGGGAACCGTATTAGTCCCTTCAATGTTCACGTTCGAAGAGAACTGTATTAGACTCTTCACTGTTCACTGTCGAATGGAACTGTATTAATCTCTTCACTGTTCACTGCCGAATGGAACTATATTAGTCTTTTGAATCATCACTGTTGAAAGGAACGGTATTAATCTCTTCACTGTTCACTGTCGAAGGGAACTGTATTAGTCCCTTCACTGTTCACTGTTCAAGGGAACTGTATTGAACTCTTCACTGTTCACTGTCTAAGGGAATTGTATAAGTCTCTTCTCTGTTCACTGTTGAAGGGAACTGTATTGAGCTCTTCACTGTTCACTCTCAAAGGGAACCTTATTAGTCCCTTTACTGTTCACGGTCGAAGGGAACTGTATTAGTACCTTCACTCTTCACTGTCGAAAGAACTGTACTAGTCCTTTCACTGTTCACTGTCGAAGGGAACTGTATTAGTAACTCAATGTTTTCGTTCGAAGGGAACTGTTTTAGTCTCTTCAATCTTCACTGTTGTAAGGAACGGGATTAATCTCTTCACTGTTCACTGTTGAAGGGAACTGTATTAATCCCTTCACTCTTCACTGTCGAAAGAACTGTACTAGTCCTTTCACTGTTCACTGTCAAAGGGAATTGTATTTGTCCCTTCACTGTTCATTTTTGAAGTGATCTGTATTAACCCCTTCACTGTTCACTGTTGAAGGAATTGTATTAGTCCCTTCACTGTACACTGTTGAAGTGAACTGTATTTAACTCTTCATTGTTCACTGTCGAAGGGAACCTTATTAGTCCCTTCAATGTTCACAGTTGCAGGGAAATGTATTAGTCCCTTCACTGTTCACCTTCGAAGGGAACTGTATTAGTCCCTTCACTGTTCACCTTCGAAGGGAACAGTATTAGTCCCATCACTGTTCACGGTCGAAGTGAACTGTATTAATCGCATCACTGTTCACGGTCAAAGGGAACTGTATTATTCCCTTCTCTGTTCACTGTTGAAGGGAACTGTATTAATCTCTTCACTGTTCACTGTCTAAGGGAATTGTATTAGTCTCTTCTCTGTTCACTGTTGAAGGGAACTGTATTGAGCTCTTTACTGTTCACTCTCAAAGGGAACCTTATTAGTCCCTTCAATGTTCACGTTCGAAGAGAACTGTATTAAACTCTTCACTGTTCACTGTCGAAGGAAACTGTATTAGTCTCTTCACTGTTCACTGTTGAAGGAATTGTATTAGTCCCTTCACTGTAGAAGTGAACAGTATTTAACTCTTCATTGTTCACTGTCGAAGGGAACCTTATTAGTCCCTTCAATGTGCACAGTTGCAGGGAAATGTAGTAATGTCTTCTCTGTTCACTGTTGAAGGGAACTGTATTAGTCTCTTCACTCTTCACTGTTGAAGCGAACTGTATTTAACGCTTCACTGTTCACGGTCAAAGGGAACTGTATTAGTCCCTTCACTGTTCACCTTCGAAGGGAACAGTATTAGTCCCTTCACTGTTCACTGTCAAAGGGAATTGTATATGTCCCTTTACTGTTCATCTTTGAAGTGATCTGTATTAACCCCTTCACTGTTCACTGTTGAAGGAATTGTATTAGTCCCTTCACTGTTCACTGTTGAAGTGAACTGTATTTAACTCTTCACTGTTCACTGTTGAAGGGAACTATATTAGTCTCTTGAATCATCACTGTTGAAAGGAACGGTATTAATCTCTTCACTGTTCACTGTCGAAGGGAACTGTATTAGTCCCTTCACTGTTCACTGTTGAAGGGAACTGTATTGAACTCTTCACTGTTCACTGTCTAAGGGAATTGTATTAATCTCTTCTCTGTTCACTGTTGAAGGGAACTGTATTGAGCTCTTCACTGTTCACTCTCAAAGGGAACCTTATTAGTCCCTTCAATGTTCTCGTTCGAAGAGAACTGTATTAAACTCTTCACTGTTCACGGTCGAAGGGAACTGTATTAGTCCCTTCACTCTTCACTGTCGAAAGAACTGTACTAGTCCTTTCACTGTTCACTGTCGAAGGGAACTGTATTAGTAACTTCAATGTTTTCGTTCGAAGGGAACTGTTTTAGTCTCTTCAATCTTCACTGTTGTAAGGAACGGGATTAATCTCTTCACTGTTCACAGTTGAAGGGAACAGTATTAGTCCCTTCACTGTTCACGGTCGAAGTGAACTGTATTATTCGCATCACTGTTCACGGTCAAAGGGAACTGTATTAATCCCTTCACTGTTCACTGTTGAAGGGAACTGTACTAATCTCTTCACTGTTCACTGTCTAAGGGAATTGTATTAATCTCTTCACTGTTCACTGTTGAAGGGAACTGTACTAATCTCTTCACTGTTCACTGTCTAAGGGAATTGTATTAATCCCTTCATTGTTCACTGTTGAAGGGAACTGTATTAGTCTCTTCACTGTTCACTGTCAAAGGGAACTGTATTAGTCCCTTCAATGTTCACGTACGAAGAGAACTGTATTAAACTCTTCATTGTTCACTGTCGAATGGAACTGTATTAGTCCCTTCAATGTTTTTGTTCGAAGGGAACTGTATTATTCTCTTCACTGTTCACTGTCGAAGGGAACTGTATTACTCACTTCACTGTTCACGGTCGAAGTGAACTGTATTAATCGCATCACTGTTCACGGTTAGAGGGAATTGTAATAGTCTCTTCTCTGTTCACTGTTGAAGGGAACTGTATTAGTCTCTTGAATCATCACTGTTGAAAGTAACTGTATTAATCTCTTCACTGTTCACTGTCGAAGGGAACTGTATTACTCACTTCACTGTTCACGGTCGAAGAGAACTGTATTAAACTCTTCACTGTTCACTGTCGAAGGGAACTGTATTAGTCCCTTCACTCTTCACTGTCGAAAGAACTGTACTAGTCCTTTCACTGTTCACTGTCAAAGGGAACTGTATTAGTAACTTCAATGTTTTCGTTCGAAGGGAACTGTTTTAGTCTCTTCAATCTTCACTGTTGTAAGGAACGGGATTAATCTCTTCACTGTTCACAGTTGAAGGGAACAGTATTAGTCCCTTCACTGTTCACGGTCGAAGTGAACTGTATTAATCGCATCACTGTTCACGGTCAAAGGGAACTGTATTAATCCCTTCACTGTTCACTGTTGAAGGGAACTGTACTAATCTCTTCACTGTTCACTGTCTAAGGGAATTGTATTAATCTCTTCACTGTTCACTGTTGAAGGGAACTGTACTAATCTCTTCACTGTTCACTGTCTAAGGGAATTGTATTAATCCCTTCATTGTTCACTGTTGAAGGGAACTGTATTAGTCTCTTCACTGTTCACTGTCAAAGGGAACTGTATTAGTCCCTTCAATGTTCACGTTCGAAGAGAACTGTATTAAACTCTTCATTGTTCACTGTCGAATGGAACTGTATTAGTCCCTTCAATGTTTTTGTTTGAAGGGAACTGTATTATTCTCTTCACTGTTCACTGTCGAAGGGAACTGTATTACTCACTTCACTGTTCACGGTCGAAGTGAACTGTATTAATCGCATCACTGTTCACGGTTTGAGGGAATTGTATTAGTCTCTTCTCTGTTCACTGTTGAAGGGAACTGTATTAGTCCCTTGAATCATCACTGTTGAAAGTAACTGTATTAATCTCTTCACTGTTCACTGTCGAAGGGAACTGTATTAGTCCCTTCACTGTTCACTGTTGAAGGGAACTGTATTGAACTCTTCACTGTTCACTGTCGAAGGGAACTCTATTAGTCCCTTCAAAGCTCACGTTCGAAGAGAACTGTATTAAACTCTTCATTGTTCACTGTCGAATGGAACTGTATTAGTCCCTTCACTGTTCACTGTTGAAGTGAACTGTATTTAACTCTTCACTGTTCACTGTTGAAGGGAACTATTTTAGTCTCTTGAATCATCACTGTTGAAAGGAACGGTATTAATCTCTTCACTGTTCACTGTCGGAACTGTATTAGTCCCTTCACTGTTCACTGTTGAAGGGAACTGTATTTAACTCTTCATTGTTCACTGTCGAAGGGAACCTTATTAGTCCCTTCAATCTTCACAGTTGCAGGGAAATGTATTAATCTCTTCTCTGTTCACTGTTGAAGGGAACTGTATTAGTCTCTTTACTCTTCACTGTTGAAGCGAACTGTATTTAACGCTTCACTGTTCACGGTCAAAGGGAACTGTATTAGTCCCTTCACTGTTCACCTTCGAAGGGAACAGTATTAGTCCCATCACTGTTCACGGTCGAAGTGAACTGTATTAATCCCTTCACTGTTCACTGTTGAAGGGAACTGTATTAATCTCTTCACTGTTCACTGTCTAAGGGAATTGTATTAGTCTCTTCTCTGTTCACTGTTGAAGGGAACTGTATTGAGCTCTTTACTGTTCACTCTCAAAGGGAACCTTATTAGTCCCTTCAATGTTCACGTTCGAAGAGAACTGTATTAAACTCTTCACTGTTCACTGTCGAAGGAAACTGTATTAGTCTCTTCACTGTTCACTGTTGAAGGAATTGTATTAGTCCCTTGACTGTACACTGTTGAAGTGAACAGTATTTAACTCTTCATTGTTCACTGTCGAAGGGAACCTTATTAGTCCCTTCAATGTTCACAGTTGCAGGGAAATGTATTAATGTCTTCTCTGTTCACTGTTGAAGGGAACTGTATTAGTCTCTGCACTCTTCACTGTTGAAGCGAACTGTATTTAACGCTTCACTGTTCACGGTCAAAGGGAACTGTATTAGTCCCTTCACTGTTCACCTTCGAAGGGAACAGTATTAGTCCCATCACTGTTCACGGTCGAAGTGAACTGTATTAATCGCATCACTGTTCACGGTCAAAGGGAACTGTATTATTCCCTTCACTGTTCACTGTTGAAGGGAACTGTATTAGTCTCTTGAATCATCACTGTTGAAAGTAACTGTATTAATCTCTTCACTGTTCACTGTCGAAGGGAACTGTATTACTCACTTCACTGTTCACGGTCGAAGTGAACTGTATTAATCGCATCACTGTTCACGGTTAGAGGGAATTGTAATAGTCTCTTCTCTGTTCACTGTTGAAGGGAACTGTATTAGTCTCTTGAATCATCACTGTTGAAAGTAACTGTATTAATCTCTTCACTGTTCACTGTCGAAGGGAACTGTATTACTCACTTCACTGTTCACGGTCGAAGAGAACTGTATTAAACTCTTCACTGTTCACTGTCGAAGGGAACTGTATTAGTCCCTTCACTCTTCACTGTCGAATGAACTGTACTAGTCCTTTCACTGTTCACTGTCGAAGGGAACTGTATTAGTAACTTCAATGTTTTCGTTCGAAGGGAACTGTTTTAGTCTCTTCAATCTTCACTGTTGTAAGGAACGGGATTAATCTCTTCACTGTTCACAGTTGAAGGGAACAGTATTAGTCCCTTCACTGTTCACGGTCGAAGTGAACTGTATTAATCGCATCACTGTTCACGGTCAAAGGGAACTGTATTAATCCCTTCACTGTTCACTGTTGAAGGGAACTGTACTAATCTCTTCACTGTTCACTGTCTAAGGGAATTGTATTAATCTCTTCACTGTTCACTGTTGAAGGGAACTGTACTAATCTCTTCACTGTTCACTGTCTAAGGGAATTGTATTAATCCCTTCATTGTTCACTGTTGAAGGGAACTGTATTAGTCTCTTCACTGTTCACTGTCAAAGGGAACTGTATTAGTCCCTTCAATGTTCACGTTCGAAGAGAACTGTATTAAACTCTTCATTGTTCACTGTCGAATGGAACTGTATTAGTCCCTTCAATGTTTTTGTTTGAAGGGAACTGTATTATTCTCTTCACTGTTCACTGTCGAAGGGAACTGTATTACTCACTTCACTGTTCACGGTCGAAGTGAACTGTATTAATCGCATCACTGTTCACGGTTAGAGGGAATTGTATTAGTCTCTTCTCTGTTCACTGTTGAAGGGAACTGTATTAGTCTCTTGAATCATCTCTGTTGAAAGTAACTGTATTAATCTCTTCACTGTTCACTGTCGAAGGGAACTGTATTAGTCCCTTCACTGTTCACTGTTGAAGGGAACTGTATTGAACTCTTCACTGTTCACTGTCGAAGGGAACTCTATTAGTCCCTTCAAAGCTCACGTTCGAAGAGAACTGTATTAAACTCTTCATTGTTCACTGTCGAATGGAACAGTATTAGTCCCTTCACTGTTCACTGTTGAAGTGAACTGTATTTAACTCTTCACTGTTCACTGTTGAAGGGAACTATTTTAGTCTCTTGAATCATCACTGTTGAAAGGAACGGTATTAATCTCTTCACTGTTCACTGTCGAAGGGAACTGTATTAGTCCCTTCACTGTTCACTGTTGAAGGGAACTGTATTTAACTCTTCATTGTTCACTGTCGAAGGGAACCTTATTAGTCCCTTCAATCTTCACAGTTGCAGGGAAATGTATTAATCTCTTCTCTGTTCACTGTTGAAGGGAACTGTATTAGTCTCTTTACTCTTCACTGTTGAAGCGAACTGTATTTAACGCTTCACTGTTCACGGTCAAAGGGAACTGTATTAATCCCTTCACTGTTCACCTTCGAAGGGAACAGTATTAGTCCCATCACTGTTCACGGTCGAAGTGAACTGTATTAATCCCTTCACTGTTCACTGTTGAAGGGAACTGTATTAATCTCTTCACTGTTCACTGTCTAAGGGAATTGTATTAGTCTCTTCTCTGTTCACTGTTGAAGGGAACTGTATTGAGCTCTTTACTGTTCATTCTCAAAGGGAACCTTATTAGTCCCTTCAATGTTCACGTTCGAAGAGAACTGTATTAAACTCTTCACTGTTCACTGTCGAAGGAAACTGTATTAGTCTCTTCACTGTTCACTGTTGAAGGAATTGTATTAGTCCCTTGACTGTACACTGTTGAAGTGAACAGTATTTAACTCTTCATTGTTCACTGTCGAAGGGAACCTTATTAGTCCCTTCAATGTTCACAGTTGCAGGGAAATGTATTAATGTCTTCTCTGTTCACTGTTGAAGGGAACTGTATTAGTCTCTTCACTCTTCACTGTTGAAGTGAACTGTATTTAACGCTTCACTGTTCACGGTCAAAGGGAACTGTATTAGTCCCTTCACTGTTCACCTTCGAAGGGAACAGTATTAGTCCCTTCACTCTTCACTGTCAAAGGGAATTGTATTTTTCCCTTCATTGTTCATCTTTGAGGTGATCTGTATTAACCCCTTCACTGTTCACTGTTGAAGGAATTGTATTAGTCCCTTCACTGTTCACTGTTGAAGTGAACTGTATTTAACTCTTCATTGTTCACTGTTGAAGGGAACTATATTAGTCTCTTGAATCATCACTGTTGAAAGGAACGGTATTAATCTCTTCACTGTTCACTGTCGAAGGGAACTGTATTAGTCCCTTCACTGTTCACTGTTGAAGGGATCTGTATTGAACTCTTCACTGTTCACTGTCTAAGGGAATTGTATTAGTCTCTTCTCTGTTCACTGTTGAAGGGAACTGTAATGAGCTCTTCACTGTTCACTCTCAAAGGGAACCTTATTAGTCCCTTCAATGTTCACGTTCGAAGAGAACTGTATTAAACTCTTCACTGTTCACGGTCGAAGGGAACTGTATTAGTCCCTTCACTCTTCACTGTCGAAAGAACTGTACTAGTCCTTTCACTGTTCACTGTCGAAGGGAACTGTATTAGTAACTCAATGTTTTCGTTCGAAGGGAACTGTTTTAGTCTCTTCAATCTTCACTGTTGTAAGGAACGGGATTAATCTCTTCACTGTTCACTGTTGAAGGGAACTGTATTAATCCCTTCACTCTTCACTGTCGAAAGAACTGTACTAGTCCTTTCACTGTTCACTGTCAAAGGGAATTGTATTTGTCCCTTCACTGTTCATTTTTGAAGTGATCTGTATTAACCCCTTCACTGTTCACTGTTGAAGGAATTGTATTAGTCCCTTCACTGTACACTGTTGAAGTGAACTGTATTTAACTCTTCATTGTTCACTGTCGAAGGGAACCTTATTAGTCCCTTCAATGTTCACAGTTGCAGGGAAATGTATTAATCTCTTCTCTGTTCACTGTTGAAGGGAACTGTATTAGTCCCTTCACTGTTCACCTTCGAAGGGAACAGTATTAGTCCCATCACTGTTCATCTTTGAAGTGATCTGTATTAACCCCTTCACTGTTCACTGTTGAAGGAATTGTATTAGTCCCTTCACTGTTCACTGTTGAAGTGAACTGTATTTAACTCTTCACTGTTGAAGGGAACTATATTAGTCTCTTGAATCATCACTGTTGAAAGGAACGGTATTAATCTCTTCACTGTTCACTGTCGAAGGGAACTGTATTAGTCCCTTCACTGTTCACTGTTGAAGGGAACTGTATTGAACTCTTCACTGTTCACTGTCTAAGGGAATTGTATTAGTCTCTTCTCTGTTCACTGTTGAAGGGAACTGTATTGAGCTCTTCACTGTTCACTCTCAAAGGGAACCTTATTAGTCCCTTCAATGTTCACGTTCGAAGAGAACTGTATTAAACTCTTCACTGTTCACGGTCGAAGGGAACTGTATTAGTCCCTTCACTCTTCACTGTCGAAAGAACTGTACTAGTCCTTTCACTGTTCACTGTCGAAGGGAACTGTATTAGTAACTTCAATGTTTTCGTTCGAAGGGAACTGTTTTAGTCTCTTCAATCTTCACTGTTGTAAGGAACGGGATTAATCTCTTCACTGTTCACAGTTGAAGGGAACAGTATTAGTCCCTTCACTGTTCACGGTCGAAGTGAACTGTATTATTCGCATCACTGTTCACGGTCAAAGGGAACTGTATTAATCCCTTCACTGTTCACTGTTGAAGGGAACTGTACTAATCTCTTCACTGTTCACTGTCTAAGGGAATTGTATTAATCTCTTCACTGTTCACTGTTGAAGGGAACTGTACTAATCTCTTCACTGTTCACTGTCTAAGGGAATTGTATTAATCCCTTCATTGTTCACTGTTGAAGGGAACTGTATTAGTCTCTTCACTGTTCCCTGTCAAAGGGAACTGTATTAGTCCCTTCAATGTTCACGTACGAAGAGAACTGTATTAAACTCTTCATTGTTCACTGTCGAATGGAACTGTATTAGTCCCTTCAATGTTTTTGTTCGAAGGGAACTGTATTATTCTCTTCACTTTTCACTGTCGAAGGGAACTGTATTACTCACTTCACTGTTCACGGTCGAAGTGAACTGTATTAATCGCATCACTGTTCACGGTTAGAGGGAATTGTAATAGTCTCTTCTCTGTTCAATGTTGAAGGGAACTGTATTAGTCTCTTGAATCATCACTGTTGAAAGTAACTGTATTAATCTCTTCACTGTTCACTGTCGAAGGGAACTGTATTACTCACTTCACTGTTCACGGTCGAAGAGAACTGTATTAAACTCTTCACTGTTCACTGTCGAAGGGAACTGTATTAGTCCCTTCACTCTTCACTGTCGAAAGAACTGAACTAGTCCTTTCACTGTTCACTGTCAAAGGGAACTGTATTAGTAACTTCAATGTTTTCGTTCGAAGGGAACTGTTTTAGTCTCTTCAATCTTCACTGTTGTAAGGAACGGGATTAATCTCTTCACTGTTCACAGTTGAAGGGAACAGTATTAGTCCCTTCACTGTTCACGGTCGAAGTGAACTGTATTAATCGCATCACTGTTCACGGTCAAAGGGAACAGTATTAATCCCTTCGCTGTTCACTGTTGAAGGGAACTGTACTAATCTCTTCACTGTTCACTGTCTAAGGGAATTGTATTAATCTCTTCACTGTTCACTGTTGAAGGGAACTGTATTAATCTCTTCACTGTTCACTGTCTAAGGGAATTGTATTAATCCCTTCATTGTTCACTGTTGAAGGGAACTGTATTAGTCTCTTCACTGTTCCCTGTCAAAGGGAACTGTATTAGTCCCTTCAATGTTCACGTTCGAAGAGAACTGTATTAAACTCTTCATTGTTCACTGTCGAATGGAACTGTATTAGTCCCTTCAATGTTTTTGTTTGAAGGGAACTGTATTATTCTCTTCACTGTTCACTGTCGAAGGGAACTGTATTACTCACTTCACTGTTCACGGTCGAAGTGAACTGTATTAATCGCATCACTGTTCACGGTTAGAGGGAATTGTATTAGTCTCTTCTCTGTTCACTGTTGAAGGGAACTGTATTAGTCTCTTGAATCATCACTGTTGAAAGTAACTGTATTAATCTCTTCACTGTTCACTGTCGAAGGGAACTGTATTAGTCCCTTCACTGTTCACTGTTGAAGGGAACTGTATTGAACTCTTCACTGTTCACTGTCGAAGGGAACTCTATTAGTCCCTTCAAAGCTCACGTTCGAAGAGAACTGTATTAAACTCTTCATTGTTCACTGTCGAATGGAACTGTATTAGTCCCTTCAATGTTTTTGTTTGAAGGGAACTGTATTAATCTCTTCATTGTTCACTGTCGAATGGAACTGTATTAGTCCCTTCAATGTTTTTGTTCGAAGGGAACTGTATTAATCTCTTCACTGTTCACTGTCGAAGGGAACTGTATTACTCACTTCACTGTTCACGGTCGAAGAGAACTGTATTAAACTCTTCACTGTTCACTGTCGAAGGGAACTGTATTAGTCCCTTCACTCTTCACTGTCGAAAGAACTGAACTAGTCCTTTCACTGTTCACTGTCAAAGGGAACTG
Source organism: Hypanus sabinus (assembly GCF_030144855.1). Lineage (NCBI taxonomy): Eukaryota > Metazoa > Chordata > Chondrichthyes > Myliobatiformes > Dasyatidae > Hypanus > Hypanus sabinus. The sequence goes on from NW_026779469.1 coordinate 61,965, forward strand.
TATTAGTAACTTCAATGTTTTCGTTCGAAGGGAACTGTTTTAGTCTCTTCAATCTTCACTGTTGTAAGGAACGGGATTAATCTCTTCACTGTTCACAGTTGAAGGGAACAGTATTAGTCCCTTCACTGTTCACGGTCGAAGTGAACTGTATTAATCGCATCACTGTTCACGGTCAAAGGGAACAGTATTAATCCCTTCACTGTTCACTGTTGAAGGGAACTGTACTAATCTCTTCACTGTTCACTGTCTAAGGGAATTGTATTAATCTCTTCACTGTTCACTGTTGAAGGGAACTGTACTAATCTCTTCACTGTTCACTGTCTAAGGGAATTGTATTAATCCCTTCATTGTTCACTGTTGAAGGGAACTGTATTAGTCTCTTCACTGTTCCCTGTCAAAGGGAACTGTATTAGTCCCTTCAATGTTCACGTTCGAAGAGAACTGTATTAAACTCTTCATTGTTCACTGTCGAATGGAACTGTATTAGTCCCTTCAATGTTTTTGTTTGAAGGGAACTGTATTATTCTCTTCACTGTTCACTGTCGAAGGGAACTGTATTACTCACTTCACTGTTCACGGTCGAAGTGAACTGTATTAATCGCATCACTGTTCACGGTTAGAGGGAATTGTATTAGTCTCTTCTCTGTTCACTGTTGAAGGGAACTGTATTAGTCTCTTGAATCATCACTGTTGAAAGTAACTGTATTAATCTCTTCACTGTTCACTGTCGAAGGGAACTGTATTACTCCCTTCACTGTTCACGGTCGAAGTGAACTGTATTAATCGCATCACTGTTCACAGTCAGAGGGAATTGTATTAATCTCTTCTCTGTTCACTGTTGAAGGGAACTGTATTCAGCTCTTCACTGTTCACTCTCAAAGGGAAATTTATTAGTCCCTTCAATGTTCATGTTCGAAGAGAACTGTATTAAACTCTTCACTGTTCACTGTCGAATGGAACTGTATTAATCTCTTCACTGTTCACTGTCGAATGGAACTATATTAGTCTCTTGAATCATCACTGTTGAAAGGAACGGTATTGATCTCTTCACTGTGCACTGTCAAAGGGAACTGTATTAGTCCCTTCACTGTTCACAGTTGAAGGGAACTGTATTGAGCTCTTCACTGTTCACTCTCAAAGGGAACCGTATTAGTCCCTTCAATGTTCACGTTCGAAGAGAACTGTATTAAACTCTTCACTGTTCACTGTCGAATGGAACTGTATTAATCTCTTCACTGTTCACTGCCGAATGGAACTATATTAGTCTCTTGAATCATCACTGTTGAAAGGAACGGTATTAATGTCTTCACTGTTCACTGTCGAAGGGAACTGTATTAGTCCCTTCACTGTTCACGGTCGAAGTGATCTGTATTAATCGCATCACTGTTCACAGTCAGAGGGAATTGTAATTAGTCTCTTCTCTGTTCACTGTTGAAGGGAACGGTATTCAGCTCTTCACTGTTCACTCTCAAAGGGAAATTTATTAGTCCCTTCAATGTTCATGTTCGAAGAGAACTGTATTAAACTCTTCACTGTTCACTGTCTAATGGAACTGTATTAATCTCTTCACTGTTCACTGTCGAATGGAACTATATTAGTCTCTTGAATCATCACTGTTGAAAGGAACGGTATTAATCTCTTCACTGTTCACTGTCAAAGGGAACTGTATTAGTCCCTTCACTGTTCACTGTTGAAGGGAACTGTATTGAACTCTTCACTGTTCACTGTCTAAGGGAATTGTATTAGTCTCTTCTCTGCTCACTGTTGAAGGGAACTGTATTGAGCTCTTCACTGTTCACTCTCAAAGGGAACCGTATTAGTCCCTTCAAAGTTCACGTTCGAAGAGAACTGTATTAAACTCTTCACTGTTCACTGTCGAATGGAACTGTATTAATCTCTTCACTGTTCACTGCCGAATGGAACTATATTAGTCTCTTGAATCATCACTGTTGAAAGGAACGGTATTAATCTCTTCACTGTTCACAGTCGAAGGGAACTGTATTAGTCCCTTCACTGTTCACTGTCGAAAGAACTGTACTAGTCCTTTCACTGTTCACTGTCAAAGGGAATTGTATTTGTCCCTTCACTGTTCATCTTTGAAGTGATCTGTATTAACCCCTTCACTGTTCACTGTTGAAGGAATTGTATTAGTCCCTTCACTATACACTGTTGAAGTGAACTGTATTTAACTCTTCATTGTTCACTGTCGAAGGGAACCTTATTAGTCCCTTCAATGTTCACAGTTGCAGGGAAATGTATTAGTCCCTTCACTGTTCACCTTCGAAGGGAACAGTATTAGTCCCATCACTGTTCACGGTCGAAGTGAACTGTATTAATCGCATCACTGTTCACGGTCAAAGGGAACTGTATTATTCCCTTCTCTGTTCACTGTTGAAGGGAACTGTATTGAACTCTTCATTGTTCACTGTCTAAGGGAATTGTATAAGTCTCTTCTCTGTTCACTGTTGAAGGGAACTGTATTTGTCCCTTCACTGTTCACTCTCAAAGGGAACCTTATTAGTCCCTTCACTGTTCACGGTCGAAGGGAACTGTATTAGTCCCTTCACTCTTCACTGTCGAAAGAACTGTACTAGTCCTTTCACTGTTCACTGTCGAAGGGAACTGTATTAGTAACTCAATGTTTTCGTTCGAAGGGAACTGTTTTAGTCTCTTCAATCTTCACTGTTGTAAGGAACGGGATTAATCTCTTCACTGTTCACTGTTGAAGGGAACTGTATTAATCCCTTCACTCTTCACTGTCGAAAGAACTGTACTAGTCCTTTCACTGTTCACTGTCAAAGGGAATTGTATTTGTCCCTTCACTGTTCATTTTTGAAGTGATCTGTATTAACCCCTTCACTGTTCACTGTTGAAGGAATTGTATTAGTCCCTTCACTGTACACTGTTGAAGTGAACTGTATTTAACTCTTCATTGTTCACTGTCGAAGGGAACCTTATTAGTCCCTTCAATGTTCACAGTTGCAGGGAAATGTATTAATCTCTTCTCTGTTCACGGTCAAAGGGAACTGTATTAGTCTCTTCACTGTTCACCTTCGAAGGGAACAGTATTAGTCCCATCACTGTTCACGGTCGAAGTGAACTGTATTAATCGCATCACTGTTCACGGTCAAAGGGAACTGTATTATTCCCTTCTCTGTTCACTGTTGAAGGGAACTGTATTAATCTCTTCACTGTTCACTGTCTAAGGGAATTGTATTAGTCTCTTCTCTGTTCACTGTTGAAGGGAACTGTATTGAGCTCTTTACTGTTCACTCTCAAAGGGAACCTTATTAGTGCCTTCAATGTTCATGTTCGAAGAGAACTGTATTAAACTCTTCACTGTTCACTGTCGAATGGAACTGTATTAATCTCTTCACTGTTCACTGTCGAATGGAACTATATTAGTCTCTTGAATCATCACTGTTGAAAGGAACGGTATTGATCTCTTCACTGTGCACTGTCAAAGGGAACTGTATTAGTCCCTTCACTGTTCACAGTTGAAGGGAACTGTATTGAGCTCTTCACTGTTCACTCTCAAAGGGAACCGTATTAGTCCCTTCAATGTTCACGTTCGAAGAGAACTGTATTAAACTCTTCACTGTTCACTGTCGAATGGAACTGTATTAATCTCTTCACTGTTCACTGCCGAATGGAACTATATTAGTCTCTTGAATCATCACTGTTGAAAGGAACGGTATTAATGTCTTCACTGTTCACTGTCGAAGGGAACTGTATTAGTCCCTTCACTGTTCACGGTCGAAGTGATCTGTATTAATCGCATCACTGTTCACAGTCAGAGGGAATTGTAATTAGTCTCTTCTCTGTTCACTGTTGAAGGGAACGGTATTCAGCTCTTCACTGTTCACTCTCAAAGGGAAATTTATTAGTCCCTTCAATGTTCATGTTCGAAGAGAACTGTATTAAACTCTTCACTGTTCACTGTCTAATGGAACTGTATTAATCTCTTCACTGTTCACTGTCGAATGGAACTATATTAGTCTCTTGAATCATCACTGTTGAAAGGAACGGTATTAATCTCTTCACTGTTCACTGTCAAAGGGAACTGTATTAGTCCCTTCACTGTTCACTGTTGAAGGGAACTGTATTGAACTCTTCACTGTTCACTGTCTAAGGGAATTGTATTAGTCTCTTCTCTGTTCACTGTTGAAGGGAACTGTATTGAGCTCTTCACTGTTCACTCTCAAAGGGAACCGTATTAGTCCCTTCAATGTTCACGTTCGAAGAGAACTGTATTAGACTCTTCACTGTTCACTGTCGAATGGAACTGTATTAATCTCTTCACTGTTCACTGCCGAATGGAACTATATTAGTCTTTTGAATCATCACTGTTGAAAGGAACGGTATTAATCTCTTCACTGTTCACTGTCGAAGGGAACTGTATTAGTCCCTTCACTGTTCACTGTTGAAGGGAACTGTATTGAACTCTTCACTGTTCACTGTCTAAGGGAATTGTATAAGTCTCTTCTCTGTTCACTGTTGAAGGGAACTGTATTGAGCTCTTCACTGTTCACTCTCAAAGGGAAATTTATTAGTCCCTTCAATGTTCATGTTCGAAGAGAACTGTATTAAACTCTTCACTGTTCACTGTCGAATGGAACTGTATTAATCTCTTCACTGTTCACTGTCGAATGGAACTATATTAGTCTCTTGAATCATCACTGTTGAAAGGAACGGTATTGATCTCTTCACTGTGCACTGTCAAAGGGAACTGTATTAGTCCCTTCACTGTTCACAGTTGAAGGGAACTGTATTGAGCTCTTCACTGTTCACTCTCAAAGGGTACCGTATTAGTCCCTTCAATGTTCACGTTCGAAGAGAACTGTATTAAACTCTTCACTGTTCACTGTCGAATGGAACTGTATTAATCTCTTCACTGTTCACTGCCGAATGGAACTATATTAGTCTCTTGAATCATCACTGTTGAAAGGAACGGTATTAATGTCTTCACTGTTCACTGTCGAAGGGAACTGTATTAGTCCCTTCACTGTTCACGGTCGAAGTGATCTGTATTAATCGCATCACTGTTCACAGTCAGAGGGAATTGTAATTAGTCTCTTCTCTGTTCACTGTTGAAGGGAACGGTATTCAGCTCTTCACTGTTCACTCTCAAAGGGAAATTTATTAGTCCCTTCAATGTTCATGTTCGAAGAGAACTGTATTAAACTCTTCACTGTTCACTGTCTAATGGAACTGTATTAATCTCTTCACTGTTCACTGTCGAATGGAACTATATTAGTCTCTTGAATCATCACTGTTGAAAGGAACGGTATTAATCTCTTCACTGTTCACTGTCAAAGGGAACTGTATTAGTCCCTTCACTGTTCACTGTTGAAGGGAACTGTATTGAACTCTTCACTGTTCACTGTCTAAGGGAATTGTATTAGTCTCTTCTCTGTTCACTGTTGAAGGGAACTGTATTGAGCTCTTCACTGTTCACTCTCAAAGGGAACCGTATTAGTCCCTTCAATGTTCACGTTCGAAGAGAACTGTATTAGACTCTTCACTGTTCACTGTCGAATGGAACTGTATTAATCTCTTCACTGTTCACTGCCGAATGGAACTATATTAGTCTTTTGAATCATCACTGTTGAAAGGAACGGTATTAATCTCTTCACTGTTCACTGTCGAAGGGAACTGTATTAGTCCCTTCACTGTTCACTGTTGAAGGGAACTGTATTGAACTCTTCATTGTTCACTGTCTAAGGGAATTGTATAAGTCTCTTCTCTGTTCACTGTTGAAGGGAACTGTATTGAGCTCTTCACTGTTCACTCTCAAAGGGAACCTTATTAGTCCCTTCACTGTTCACGGTCGAAGGGAACTGTATTAGTCCCTTCACTCTTCACTGTCGAAAGAACTGTACTAGTCCTTTCACTGTTCACTGTCGAAGGGAACTGTATTAGTAACTCAATGTTTTCGTTCGAAGGGAACTGTTTTAGTCTCTTCAATCTTCACTGTTGTAAGGAACGGGATTAATCTCTTCACTGTTCACTGTTGAAGGGAACTGTATTAATCCCTTCACTCTTCACTGTCGAAAGAACTGTACTAGTCCTTTCACTGTTCACTGTCAAAGGGAATTGTATTTGTCCCTTCACTGTTCATTTTTGAAGTGATCTGTATTAACCCCTTCACTGTTCACTGTTGAAGGAATTGTATTAGTCCCTTCACTGTACACTGTTGAAGTGAACTGTATTTAACTCTTCATTGTTCACTGTCGAAGGGAACCTTATTAGTCCCTTCACTGTTCACAGTTGCAGGGAAATGTATTAGTCCCTTCACTGTTCACCTTCGAAGGGAACAGTATTAGTCCCATCACTGTTCACGGTCGAAGTGAACTGTATTAATCGCATCACTGTTCACGGTCAAAGGGAACTGTATTATTCCCTTCTCTGTTCACTGTTGAAGGGAACTGTATTAATCTCTTCACTGTTCACTGTCTAAGGGAATTGTATTAGTCTCTTCTCTGTTCACTGTTGAAGGGAACTGTATTGAGCTCTTTACTGTTCACTCTCAAAGGGAACCTTATTAGTCCCTTCAATGTTCATGTTCGAAGAGAACTGTATTAAACTCTTCACTGTTCACTGTCGAATGGAACTGTATTAATCTCTTCACTGTTCACTGTCGAATGGAACTATATTAGTCTCTTGAATCATCACTGTTGAAAGGAACGGTATTGATCTCTTCACTGTGCACTGTCAAAGGGAACTGTATTAGTCCCTTCACTGTTCACAGTTGAAGGGAACTGTATTGAGCTCTTCACTGTTCACTCTCAAAGGGAACCGTATTAGTCCCTTCAATGTTCACGTTCGAAGAGAACTGTATTAAACTCTTCACTGTTCACTGTCGAATGGAACTGTATTAATCTCTTCACTGTTCACTGCCGAATGGAACTATATTAGTCTCTTGAATCATCACTGTTGAAAGGAACGGTATTAATGTCTTCACTGTTCACTGTCGAAGGGAACTGTATTAGTCCCTTCACTGTTCACGGTCGAAGTGATCTGTATTAATCGCATCACTGTTCACAGTCAGAGGGAATTGTAATTAGTCTCTTCTCTGTTCACTGTTGAAGGGAACGGTATTCAGCTCTTCACTGTTCACTCTCAAAGGGAAATTTATTAGTCCCTTCAATGTTCATGTTCGAAGAGAACTGTATTAAACTCTTCACTGTTCACTGTCTAATGGAACTGTATTAATCTCTTCACTGTTCACTGTCGAATGGAACTATATTAGTCTCTTGAATCATCACTGTTGAAAGGAACGGTATTAATCTCTTCACTGTTCACTGTCAAAGGGAACTGTATTAGTCCCTTCACTGTTCACTGTTGAAGGGAACTGTATTGAACTCTTCACTGTTCACTGTCTAAGGGAATTGTATTAGTCTCTTCTCTGTTCACTGTTGAAGGGAACTGTATTGAGCTCTTCACTGTTCACTCTCAAAGGGAACCGTATTAGTCCCTTCAATGTTCACGTTCGAAGAGAACTGTATTAGACTCTTCACTGTTCACTGTCGAATGGAACTGTATTAATCTCTTCACTGTTCACTGCCGAATGGAACTATATTAGTCTTTTGAATCATCACTGTTGAAAGGAACGGTATTAATCTCTTCACTGTTCACTGTCGAAGGGAACTGTATTAGTCCCTTCACTGTTCACTGTTGAAGGGAACTGTATTGAACTCTTCACTGTTCACTGTCTAAGGGAATTGTATAAGTCTCTTCTCTGTTCACTGTTGAAGGGAACTGTATTGAGCTCTTCACTGTTCACTCTCAAAGGGAACCTTATTAGTCCCTTCACTGTTCACGGTCGAAGGGAACTGTATTAGTCCCTTCACTCTTCACTGTCGAAAGAACTGTACTAGTCCTTTCACTGTTCACTGTCGAAGGGAACTGTATTAGTAACTCAATGTTTTCGTTCGAAGGGAACTGTTTTAGTCTCTTCAATCTTCACTGTTGTAAGGAACGGGATTAATCTCTTCACTGTTCACTGTTGAAGGGAACTGTATTAATCCCTTCACTCTTCACTGTCGAAAGAACTGTACTAGTCCTTTCACTGTTCACTGTCAAAGGGAATTGTATTTGTCCCTTCACTGTTCATTTTTGAAGTGATCTGTATTAACCCCTTCACTGTTCACTGTTGAAGGAATTGTATTAGTCCCTTCACTGTACACTGTTGAAGTGAACTGTATTTAACTCTTCATTGTTCACTGTCGAAGGGAACCTTATTAGTCCCTTCAATGTTCACAGTTGCAGGGAAATGTATTAGTCCCTTCACTGTTCACCTTCGAAGGGAACAGTATTAGTCCCATCACTGTTCACGGTCGAAGTGAACTGTATTAATCGCATCACTGTTCACGGTCAAAGGGAACTGTATTATTCCCTTCTCCGTTCACTGTTGAAGGGAACTGTATTAATCTCTTCACTGTTCACTGTCTAAGGGAATTGTATTAGTCTCTTCTCTGTTCACTGTTGAAGGGAACTGTATTGAGCTCTTTACTGTTCACTCTCAAAGGGAACCTTATTAGTCCCTTCAATGTTCACGTTCGAAGAGAACTGTATTAAACTCTTCACTGTTCACTGTCGAAGGAAACTGTATTAGTCTCTTCACTGTTCACTGTTGAAGGAATTGTATTAGTCCCTTCACTGTAGAAGTGAACAGTATTTAACTCTCCATTGTTCACTGTCGAAGGGAACCTTATTAGTCCCTTCAATGTGCACAGTTGCAGGGAAATGTATTAATGTCTTCTCTGTTCACTGTTGAAGGGAACTGTATTAGTCTCTTCACTCTTCACTGTTGAAGTGAACTGTATTTAACGCTTCACTGTTCACGGTCAAAGGGAACTGTATTAGTCCCTTCACTGTTCACCTTCGAAGGGAACAGTATTAGTCCCTTCACTGTTCACTGTCAAAGGGAATTGTATATGTCCCTTCACTGTTCATCTTTGAAGTGATCTGTATTAACCCCTTCACTGTTCACTGTTGAAGGAATTGTATTAGTCCCTTCACAGTTCACTGTTGAAGTGAACTGTATTTAACTCTTCACTGTTCACTGTTGAAGGGAACTATATTAGTCTCTTGAATCATCACTGTTGAAAGGAACGGTATTAATCTCTTCACTGTTCACTGTCGAAGGGAACTGTATTAGTCCCTTCACTGTTCACTGTTGAAGGGAACTGTATTGAACTCTTCACTGTTCACTGTCTAAGGGAATTGTATTAATCTCTTCTCTGTTCACTGTTGAAGGGAACTGTATTGAGCTCTTCACTGTTCACTCTCAAAGGGAACCTTATTAGTCCCTTCAATGTTCTCGTTCGAAGAGAACTGTATTAAACTCTTCACTGTTCACGGTCGAAGGGAACTGTATTAGTCCCTTCACTCTTCACTGTCGAAAGAACTGTACTAGTCCTTTCACTGATCACTGTCGAAGGGAACTGTATTAGTAACTTCAATGTTTTCGTTCGAAGGGAACTGTTTTAGTCTCTTCAATCTTCACTGTTGTAAGGAACGGGATTAATCTCTTCACTGTTCACAGTTGAAGGGAACAGTATTAGTCCCTTCACTGTTCACGGTCGAAGTGAACTGTATTATTCGCATCACTGTTCACGGTCAAAGGGAACTGTATTAATCCCTTCACTGTTCACTGTTGAAGGGAACTGTACTAATCTCTTCACTGTTCACTGTCTAAGGGAATTGTATTAATCTCTTCACTGTTCACTGTTGAAGGGAACTGTACTAATCTCTTCACTGTTCACTGTCTAAGGGAATTGTATTAATCCCTTCATTGTTCACTGTTGAAGGGAACTGTATTAGTCTCTTCACTGTTCACTGTCAAAGGGAACTGTATTAGTCCCTTCAATGTTCACGTACGAAGAGAACTGTATTAAACTCTTCATTGTTCACTGTCGAATGGAACTGTATTAGTCCCTTCAATGTTTTTGTTCGAAGGGAACTGTATTATTCTCTTCACTGTTCACTGTCGAAGGGAACTGTATTACTCACTTCACTGTTCACGGTCGAAGTGAACTGTATTAATCGCATCACTGTTCACGGTTAGAGGGAATTGTAATAGTCTCTTCTCTGTTCACTGTTGAAGGGAACTGTATTAGTCTCTTGAATCATCACTGTTGAAAGTAACTGTATTAATCTCTTCACTGTTCACTGTCGAAGGGAACTGTATTACTCACTTCACTGTTCACGGTCGAAGAGAACTGTATTAAACTCTTCACTGTTCACTGTCGAAGGGAACTGTATTAGTCCCTTCACTCTTCACTGTCGAAAGAACTGTACTAGTCCTTTCATTGTTCACTGTCAAAGGGAACTGTATTAGTAAATTCAATGTTTTCGTTCGAAGGGAACTGTTTTAGTCTCTTCAATCTTCACTGTTGTAAGGAACGGGATTAATCTCTTCACTGTTCACAGTTGAAGGGAACAGTATTAGTCCCTTCACTGTTCACGGTCGAAGTGAACTGTATTAATCGCATCACTGTTCACGGTCAAAGGGAACTGTATTAATCCCTTCACTGTTCACTGTTGAAGGGAACTGTACTAATCTCTTCACTGTTCACTGTCTAAGGGAATTGTATTAATCTCTTCACTGTTCACTGTTGAAGGGAACTGTACTAATCTCTTCACTGTTCACTGTCTAAGGGAATTGTATTAATCCCTTCATTGTTCACTGTTGAAGGGAACTGTATTAGTCTCTTCACTGTTCACTGTCAAAGGGAACTGTATTAGTCCCTTCAATGTTCACGTTCGAAGAGAACTGTATTAAACTCTTCATTGTTCACTGTCGAATGGAACTGTATTAGTCCCTTCAATGTTTTTGTTTGAAGGGAACTGTATTATTCTCTTCACTGTTCACTGTCGAAGGGAACTGTATTACTCACTTCACTGTTCACCGTCGAAGTGAACTGTATTAATCGCATCACTGTTCACGGTTTGAGGGAATTGTATTAGTCTCTTCTCTGTTCACTGTTGAAGGGAACTGTATTAGTCCCTTGAATCATCACTGTTGAAAGTAACTGTATTACTCTCTTCACTGTTCACTGTCGAAGGGAACTGTATTAGTCCCTTCACTGTTCACTGTTGAAGGGAACTGTATTGAACTCTTCACTGTTCACTGTCGAAGGGAACTCTATTAGTCCCTTCAAAGCTCACGTTCGAAGAGAACTGTATTAAACTCTTCATTGTTCACTGTCGAATGGAACTGTATTAGTCCCTTCACTGTTCACTGTTGAAGTGAACTGTATTTAACTCTTCACTGTTCACTGTTGAAGGGAACTATTTTAGTCTCTTGAATCATCACTGTTGAAAGGAACAGTATTAATCTCTTCACTGTTCACTGTCGGAACTGTATTAGTCCCTTCACTGTTCACTGTTGAAGGGAACTGTATTTAACTCTTCATTGTTCACTGTCGAAGGGAACCTTATTAGTCCCTTCAATCTTCACAGTTGCAGGGAAATGTATTAATCTCTTCTCTGTTCACTGTTGAAGGGAACTGTATTAGTCTCTTTACTCTTCACTGTTGAAGCGAACTGTATTTAACGCTTCACTGTTCACGGTCAAAGGGAACTGTATTAGTCCCTTCACTGTTCACCTTCGAAGGGAACAGTATTAGTCCCATCACTGTTCACGGTCGAAGTGAACTGTATTAATCCCTTCACTGTTCACTGTTGAAGGGAACTGTATTAATCTCTTCACTGTTCACTGTCTAAGGGAATTGTATTAGTCTCTTCTCTGTTCACTGTTGAAGGGAACTGTATTGAGCTCTTTACTGTTCACTCTCAAAGGGAACCTTATTAGTCCCTTCAATGTTCACGTTCGAAGAGAACTGTATTAAACTCTTCACTGTTCACTGTCGAAGGAAACTGTATTAGTCTCTTCACTGTTCACTGTTGAAGGAATTGTATTAGTCCCTTGACTGTACACTGTTGAAGTGAACAGTATTTAACTCTTCATTGTTCACTGTCGAAGGGAACCTTATTAGTCCCTTCAATGTTCACAGTTGCAGGGAAATGTATTAATGTCTTCTCTGTTCACTGTTGAAGGGAACTGTATTAGTCTCTTCACTCTTCACTGTTGAAGTGAACTGTATTTAACGCTTCACTGTTCACGGTCAAAGGAAACTGTATTAGTCCCTTCACTGTTCACCTTCGAAGGGAACAGTATTAGTCCCTTCACTCTTCACTGTCAAAGGGAATTGTATTTTTCCCTTCATTGTTCATCTTTGAGGTGATCTGTATTAACCCCTTCACTCTTCACTGTTGAAGGAATTGTATTAGTCCCTTCACTGTTCACTGTTGAAGTGAACTGTATTTAACTCTTCATTGTTCACTGTTGAAGGGAACTATATTAGTCTCTTGAATCATCACTGTTGAAAGGAACGGTATTAATCTCTTCACTGTTCACTGTCGAAGGGAACTGTATTAGTCCCTTCACTGTTCACTGTTGAAGGGATCTGTATTGAACTCTTCACTGTTCACTGTCTAAGGGAATTGTATTAGTCTCTTCTCTGTTCACTGTTGAAGGGAACTGTAATGAGCTCTTCACTGTTCACTCTCAAAGGGAACCTTATTAGTCCCTTCAATGTTCACGTTCGAAGAGAACTGTATTAAACTCTTCACTGTTCACGGTCGAAGGGAACTGTATTAGTCCCTTCACTCTTCACTGTCGAAAGAACTGTACTAGTCCTTTCACTGTTCACTGTCGAAGGGAACTGTATTAGTAACTTCAATGTTTTCGTTCGAAGGGAACTGTTTTAGTCTCTTCAATCTTCACTGTTGTAAGGAACGGGATTAATCTCTTCACTGTTCACAGTTGAAGGGAACAGTATTAGTCCCTTCACTGTTCACGGTCGAAGTGAACTGTATTAATCGCATCACTGTTCACGGTCAAAGGGAACTGTATTAATCCCTTCACTGTTCACTGTTGAAGGGAACTGTACTAATCTCTTCACTGTTCACTGTCTAAGGGAATTGTATTAATCTCTTCACTGTTCACTGTTGAAGGGAACTGTACTAATCTCTTCACTGTTCACTGTCTAAGGGAATTGTATTAATCCCTTCATTGTTCACTGTTGAAGGGAACTGTATTAGTCTCTTCACTGTTCACTGTCAAAGGGAACTGTATTTGTCCCTTCACTGTTCATCTTTGAAGTGATCTGTATTAACCCCTTCACTGTTCACTGTTGAAGGAATTGTATTAACCCCTTAACTGTTCACTGTTGAAGGAATTGTATTAGTCCCTTCACTGTTCACTGTTGAAGGGAACTGTATTAGTCCCTTCACTCTTCACTGTCGAAAGAACTGTACTAGTCCTTTCACTGTTCACTGTCAAAGGGAATTGTATTTGTCCCTTCACTGTTCATCTTTGAAGTGATCTGTATTAACCCCTTCACTGTTCACTGTTGAAGGAATTGTATTAGTCCCTTCTCTGTACACTGTTGAAGTGAACTGTATTTAACTCTTCATTGTTCACTGTCGAAGGGAACCTTATTAGTCCCTTCAATGTTCACAGTTGCAGGGAAATGTATTAATCTCTTCTCTGTTCACTGTTGAAGGGAACTGTATTAGTCTCTGCACTCTTCACTGTTGAAGCGAACTGTATTTAACGCTTCACTGTTCACGGTCAAAGGGAACTGTATTAGTCCCTTCACTGTTCACCTTCGAAGGGAACAGTATTAGTCCCATCACTGTTCACGGTCGAAGTGAACTGTATTAATCGCATCACTGTTCACGGTCAAAGGGAACTGTATTATTCCCTTCACTGTTCACTGTTGAAGGGAACTGTATTAATCTCTTCACTGTTCACTGTCTAAGGGAATTGTATTAGTCTCTTCTCTGTTCACTGTTGAAGGGAACTGTATTGAGCTCTTTACTGTTCACTCTCAAAGGGAACCTTATTAGTCCCTTCAATGTTCACGTTCGAAGAGAACTGTATTAAACTCTTCACTGTTCACTGTCGAAGGAAACTGTATTAGTCTCTTCACTGTTCACTGTTGAAGGAATTGTATTAGTCCCTTGACTGTACACTGTTGAAGTGAACAGTATTTAACTCTTCATTGTTCACTGTCGAAGGGAACCTTATTAGTCCCTTCAATGTTCACAGTTGCAGGGAAATGTATTAATGTCTTCTCTGTTCACTGTTGAAGGGAACTGTATTAGTCTCTTCACTGTTCACGGTCGAAGTGAACTGTATTATTCGCATCACTGTTCACTGTCAAAGGGAACTGTATTAATCCCTTCACTGTTCACTGTTGAAGGGAACTGTACTAATCTCTTCACCGTTCACTGTCTAAGGGAATTGTATTAATCTCTTCACTGTTCACTGTTGAAGGGAACTGTACTAATCTCTTCACTGTTCACTGTCTAAGGGAATTGTATTAATCCCTTCATTGTTCACTGTTGAAGGGAACTGTATTAGTCTCTTCACTGTTCACTGTCAAAGGGAACTGTATTAGTCCCTTCAATGTTCACGTACGAAGAGAACTGTATTAAACTCTTCATTGTTCACTGTCGAATGGAACTGTATTAGTCCCTTCAATGTTTTTGTTCGAAGGGAACTGTATTATTCTCTTCACTGTTCACTGTCGAAGGGAACTGTATTACTCACTTCACTGTTCACGGTCGAAGTGAACTGTATTAATCGCATCACTGTTCACGGTTAGAGGGAATTGTAATAGTCTCTTCTCTGTTCACTGTTGAAGGGAACTGTATTAGTCTCTTGAATCATCACTGTTGAAAGTAACTGTATTAATCTCTTCACTGTTCACTGTCGAAGGGAACTGTATTACTCACTTCACTGTTCACGGTCGAAGAGAACTGTATTAAACTCTTCACTGTTCACTGTCGAAGGGAACTGTATTAGTCCCTTCACTCTTCACTGTCGAAAGAACTGTACTAGTCCTTTCACTGTTCACTGTCGAAGGGAACTGTATTAGTAACTTCAATGTTTTCGTTCGAAGGGAACTGTTTTAGTCTCTTCAATCTTCACTGTTGTAAGGAACGGGATTAATCTCTTCACTGTTCACAGTTGAAGGGAACAGTATTAGTCCCTTCACTGTTCACGGTCGAAGTGAACTGTATTAATCGCATCACTGTTCACGGTCAAAGGGAACTGTATTAATCCCTTCACTGTTCACTGTTGAAGGGAACTGTACTAATCTCTTCACTGTTCACTGTCTAAGGGAATTGTATTAATCTCTTCACTGTTCACTGTTGAAGGGAACTGTACTAATCTCTTCACTGTTCACTGTCTAAGGGAATTGTATTAATCCCTTCATTGTTCACTGTTGAAGGGAACTGTATTAGTCTCTTCACTGTTCACTGTCAAAGGGAACTGTATTAGTCCCTTCAATGTTCACGTTCGAAGAGAACTGTATTAAACTCTTCATTGTTCACTGTCGAATGGAACTGTATTAGTCCCTTCAATGTTTTTGTTTGAAGGGAACTGTATTATTCTCTTCACTGTTCACTGTCGAAGGGAACTGTATTACTCACTTCACTGTTCACGGTCGAAGTGAACTGTATTAATCGCATCACTGTTCACGGTTAGAGGGAATTGTATTAGTCTCTTCTCTGTTCACTGTTGAAGGGAACTGTATTAGTCTCTTGAATCATCACTGTTGAAAGTAACTGTATTAATCTCTTCACTGTTCACTGTCGAAGGGAACTGTATTAGTCCCTTCACTGTTCACTGTTGAAGGGAACTGTATTGAACTCTTCACTGTTCACTGTCGAAGGGAACTCTATTAGTCCCTTCAAAGCTCACGTTCGAAGAGAACTGTATTAAACTCTTCATTGTTCACTGTCGAATGGAACAGTATTAGTCCCTTCACTGTTCACTGTCAAAGGGAATTGTATTTGTCCCTTCACTGTTCATCTTTGAAGTGATCTGTATTAACCCCTTCACTGTTCACTGTTGAAGGAATTGTATTAGTCCCTTCTCTGTACACTGTTGAAGTGAACTGTATTTAACTCTTCATTGTTCACTGTCGAAGGGAACCTTATTAGTCCCTTCAATGTTCACAGTTGCAGGGAAATGTATTAATCTCTTCTCTGTTCACTGTTGAAG
This sequence comes from Hypanus sabinus, assembly GCF_030144855.1. NCBI lineage: Eukaryota > Metazoa > Chordata > Chondrichthyes > Myliobatiformes > Dasyatidae > Hypanus > Hypanus sabinus. The sequence goes on from NW_026779469.1 coordinate 78,055, forward strand.
GGAACTGTATTAGTCTCTGCACTCTTCACTGTTGAAGCGAACTGTATTTAACGCTTCACTGTTCACGGTCAAAGGGAACTGTATTAGTCCCCTCACTGTTCACCTTCGAAGGGAACAGTATTAGTCCCATCACTGTTCACGGTCGAAGTGAACTGTATTAATCGCATCACTGTTCACGGTCAAAGGGAACTGTATTATTCCCTTCACTGTTCACTGTTGAAGGGAAATGTATTAATCTCTTCACTGTTCACTGTCTAAGGGAATTGTATTAGTCTCTTCTCTGTTCACTGTTGAAGGGAACTGTATTGAGTTCTTTACTGTTCACTCTCAAAGGGAACCTTATTAGTCCCTTCAATGTTCACGTTCGAAGAGAACTGTATTAAACTCTTCACTGTTCACTGTCGAAGGAAACTGTATTAGTCTCTTCACTGTTCACTGTTGAAGGAATTGTATTAGTCCCTTGACTGTACACTGTTGAAGTGAACAGTATTTAACTCTTCATTGTTCACTGTCGAAGGGAACCTTATTAGTCCCTTCAATGTTCACAGTTGCAGGGAAATGTATTAATGTCTTCTCTGTTCACTGTTGCAGGGAACTGTATTAGTCTCTTCACTCTTCACTGTTGAAGTGAACTGTATTTAACGCTTCACTGTTCACGGTCAAAGGGAACTGTATTAGTCCCTTCACTGTTCACCTTCGAAGGGAACAGTATTAGACCCTTCACTCTTCACTGTCAAAGGGAATTGTATTTTTCCCTTCATTGTTCATCTTTGAGGTGATCTGTATTAACCCCTTCACTGTTCACTGTTGAAGGAATTGTATTAGTCCCTTCACTGTTCACTGTTGAAGTGAACTGTATTTAACTCTTCATTGTTCACTGTTGAAGGGAACTATATTAGTCTCTTGAATCATCACTGTTGAAAGGAACGGTATTAATCTCTTCACTGTTCACTGTCGAAGGGAACTGTATTAGTCCCTTCACTGTTCACTGTTGAAGGGATCTGTATTGAACTCTTCACTGTTCACTGTCTAAGGGAATTGTATTAGTCTCTTCTCTGTTCACTGTTGAAGGGAACTGTATTGAGCTCTTCACTGTTCACTCTCAAAGGGAACCTTATTAGTCCCTTCAATGTTCACGTTCGAAGAGAACTGTATTAAACTCTTCACTGTTCACGGTCGAAGGGAACTGTATTAGTCCCTTGACTCTTCACTGTCGAAAGAACTGTACTAGTCCTTTCACTGTTCACTGTCGAAGGGAACTGTATTAGTAACTTCAATGTTTTCGTTCGAAGGGAACTGTTTTAGTCTCTTCAATCTTCACTGTTGTAAGGAACGGGATTAATCTCTTCACTGTTCACAGTTGAAGGGAACAGTATTAGTCCCTTCACTGTTCACGGTCGAAGTGAACTGTATTAATCGCATCACTGTTCACGGTCAAAGGGAACTGTATTAATCCCTTCACTGTTCACTGTTGAAGGGAACTGTACTAACTCTTCACTGTTCACTGTCTAAGGGAATTGTATTAATCTCTTCACTGTTCACTGTTGAAGGGAACTGTACTAATCTCTTCACTGTTCACTGTCTAAGGGAATTGTATTAATCCCTTCATTGTTCACTGTTGAAGGGAACTGTATTAGTCTCTTCACTGTTCACTGTCAAAGGGAACTGTATTTGTCCCTTCACTGTTCATCTTTGAAGTGATCTGTATTAACCCCTTCACTGTTCACTGTTGAAGGAATTGTATTAACCCCTTAACTGTTCACTGTTGAAGGAATTGTATTAGTCCCTTCACTGTTCACTGTTGAAGGGAACTGTATTAGTCCCTTCACTCTTCACTGTCGAAAGAACTGTACTAGTCCTTTCACTGTTCACTGTCAAAGGGAATTGTATTTGTCCCTTCACTGTTCATCTTTGAAGTGATGTGTATTAACCCCTTCACTGTTCACTGTTGAAGGAATTGTATTAGTCCCTTCTCTGTACACTGTTGAAGTGAACTGTATTTAACTCTTCATTGTTCACTGTCGAAGGGAACCTTATTAGTCCCTTCAATGTTCACAGTTGCAGGGAAATGTATTAATCTCTTCTCTGTTCACTGTTGAAGGGAACTGTATTAGTCTCTGCACTCTTCACTGTTGAAGCGAACTGTATTTAACGCTTCACTGTTCACGGTCAAAGGGAACTGTATTAGTCCCCTCACTGTTCACCTTCGAAGGGAACAGTATTAGTCCCATCACTGTTCACGGTCGAAGTGAACTGTATTAATCGCATCACTGTTCACGGTCAAAGGGAACTGTATTATTCCCTTCACTGTTCACTGTTGAAGGGAACTGTATTAATCTCTTCACTGTTCACTGTCTAAGGGAATTGTATTAGTCTCTTCTCTGTTCACTGTTGAAGGGAACTGTATTGAGCTCTTTACTGTTCACTCTCAAAGGGAACCTTATTAGTCCCTTCAATGTTCACGTTCGAAGAGAACTGTATTAAACTCTTCACTGTTCACTGTCGAAGGAAACTGTATTAGTCTCTTCACTGTTCACTGTTGAAGGAATTGTATTAGTCCCTTGACTGTACACTGTTGAAGTGAACAGTATTTAACTCTTCATTGTTCACTGTCGAAGGGAACCTTATTAGTCCCTTCAATGTTCACAGTTGCAGGGAAATGTATTAATGTCTTCTCTGTTCACTGTTGAAGGGAACTGTATTAGTCTCTTCACTCTTCACTGTTGAAGTGAACTGTATTTAACGCTTCACTGTTCACGGTCAAAGGGAACTGTATTAGTCCCTTCACTGTTCACCTTCGAAGGGAACAGTATTAGTCCCTTCACTCTTCACTGTCAAAGGGAATTGTATTTTTCCCTTCATTGTTCATCTTTGAGGTGATCTGTATTAACCCCTTCACTGTTCACTGTTGAAGGAATTGTATTAGTCCCTTCACTGTTCACTGTTGAAGTGAACTGTATTTAACTCTTCATTGTTCACTGTTGAAGGGAACTATATTAGTCTCTTGAATCATCACTGTTGAAAGGAACGGTATTAATCTCTTCACTGTTCACTGTCGAAGGGAACTGTATTAGTCCCTTCACTGTTCACTGTTGAAGGGATCTGTATTGAACTCTTCACTGTTCACTGTCTAAGGGAATTGTATTAGTCTCTTCTCTGTTCACTGTTGAAGGGAACTGTATTGAGCTCTTCACTGTTCACTCTCAAAGGGAACCTTATTAGTCCCTTCAATGTTCACGTTCGAAGAGAACTGTATTAAACTCTTCACTGTTCACGGTCGAAGGGAACTGTATTAGTCCCTTCACTCTTCACTGTCGAAAGAACTGTACTAGTCCTTTCACTGTTCACTGTCGAAGGGAACTGTATTAGTAACTTCAATGTTTTCGTTCGAAGGGAACTGTTTTAGTCTCTTCAATCTTCACTGTTGTAAGGAACGGGATTAATCTCTTCACTGTTCACAGTTGAAGGGAACAGTATTAGTCCCTTCACTGTTCACGGTCGAAGTGAACTGTATTAATCGCATCACTGTTCACGGTCAAAGGGAACTGTATTAATCCCTTCACTGTTCACTGTTGAAGGGAACTGTACTAACTCTTCACTGTTCACTGTCTAAGGGAATTTTATTAATCCCTTCATTGTTCACTGTTGAAGGGAACTGTATTAGTCTCTTCACTGTTCACTGTCAAAGGGAACTGTATTTGTCCCTTCACTGTTCATCTTTGAAGTGATCTGTATTAACCCCTTCACTGTTCACTGTTGAAGGAATTGTATTAACCCCTTAACTGTTCACTGTTGAAGGAATTGTATTAGTCCCTTCATTGTTCACTGTTGAAGGGAACTGTATTAGTCCCTTCACTCTTCACTGTCGAAAGAACTGTACTAGTCCTTTCACTGTTCACTGTCAAAGGGAATTGTATTTGTCCCTTCACTGTTCATCTTTGAAGTGATCTGTATTAACCCCTTCACTGTTCACTGTTGAAGGAATTGTATTAGTCCCTTCTCTGTACACTGTTGAAGTGAACTGTATTTAACTCTTCATTGTTCACTGTCGAAGGGAACCTTATTAGTCCCTTCAATGTTCACAGTTGCAGGGAAATGTATTAATCTCTTCTCTGTTCACTGTTGAAGGGAACTGTATTAGTCTCTGCACTCTTCACTGTTGAAGCGAACTGTATTTAACGCTTCACTGTTCACGGTCAAAGGGAACTGTATTAGTCCCCTCACTGTTCACCTTCGAAGGGAACAGTATTAGTCCCATCACTGTTCACGGTCGAAGTGAACTGTATTAATCGCATCACTGTTCACGGTCAAAGGGAACTGTATTATTCCCTTCACTGTTCACTGTTGAAGGGAACTGTATTAATCTCTTCACTGTTCACTGTCTAAGGGAATTGTATTAGTCTCTTCTCTGTTCACTGTTGAAGGGAACTGTATTGAGCTCTTTACTGTTCACTCTCAAAGGGAACCTTATTAGTCCCTTCAATGTTCACGTTCGAAGAGAACTGTATTAAACTCTTCACTGTTCACGGTCGAAGGGAACTGTATTAGTCCCTTCACTCTTCACTGTCGAAAGAACTGTACTAGTCCTTTCACTGTTCACTGTCGAAGGGAACTGTATTAGTAACTTCAATGTTTTCGTTCGAAGGGAACTGTTTTAGTCTCTTCAATCTTCACTGTTGTAAGGAACGGGATTAATCTCTTCACTGTTCACAGTTGAAGGGAACAGTATTAGTCCCTTCACTGTTCACGGTCGAAGTGAACTGTATTAATCGCATCACTGTTCACGGTCAAAGGGAACTGTATTAATCCCTTCACTGTTCACTGTTGAAGGGAACTGTACTAACTCTTCACTGTTCACTGTCTAAGGGAATTTTATTAATCCCTTCATTGTTCACTGTTGAAGGGAACTGTATTAGTCTCTTCACTGTTCACTGTCAAAGGGAACTGTATTTGTCCCTTCACTGTTCATCTTTGAAGTGATCTGTATTAACCCCTTCACTGTTCACTGTTGAAGGAATTGTATTAACCCCTTAACTGTTCACTGTTGAAGGAATTGTATTAGTCCCTTCATTGTTCACTGTTGAAGGGAACTGTATTAGTCCCTTCACTCTTCACTGTCGAAAGAACTGTACTAGTCCTTTCACTGTTCACTGTCAAAGGGAATTGTATTTGTCCCTTCACTGTTCATCTTTGAAGTGATCTGTATTAACCCCTTCACTGTTCACTGTTGAAGGAATTGTATTAGTCCCTTCTCTGTACACTGTTGAAGTGAACTGTATTTAACTCTTCATTGTTCACTGTCGAAGGGAACCTTATTAGTCCCTTCAATGTTCACAGTTGCAGGGAAATGTATTAATCTCTTCTCTGTTCACTGTTGAAGGGAACTGTATTAGTCTCTGCACTCTTCACTGTTGAAGCGAACTGTATTTAACGCTTCACTGTTCACGGTCAAAGGGAACTGTATTAGTCCCCTCACTGTTCACCTTCGAAGGGAACAGTATTAGTCCCATCACTGTTCACGGTCGAAGTGAACTGTATTAATCGCATCACTGTTCACGGTCAAAGGGAACTGTATTATTCCCTTCACTGTTCACTGTTGAAGGGAACTGTATTAATCTCTTCACTGTTCACTGTCTAAGGGAATTGTATTAGTCTCTTCTCTGTTCACTGTTGAAGGGAACTGTATTGAGCTCTTTACTGTTCACTCTCAAAGGGAACCTTATTAGTCCCTTCAATGTTCATGTTCGAAGAGAACTGTATTAAACTCTTCACTGTTCACTGTCGAAGGAAACTGTATTAGTCTCTTCACTGTTCACTGTTGAAGGAATTGTATTAGTCCCTTGACTGTACACTGTTGAAGTGAACAGTATTTAACTCTTCATTGTTCACTGTCGAAGGGAACCTTATTAGTCCCTTCAATGTTCACAGTTGCAGGGAAATGTATTAATGTCTTCTCTGTTCACTGTTGAAGGGAACTGTATTAGTCTCTTCACTCTTCACTGTTGAAGTGAACTGTATTTAACGCTTCACTGTTCACGGTCAAAGGGAACTGTATTAGTCCCTTCACTGTTCACCTTCGAAGGGAACAGTATTAGTCCCGTCACTCTTCACTGTCAAAGGGAATTGTATTTTTCCCTTCATTGTTCATCTTTGAGGTGATCTGTATTAACCCCTTCACTGTTCACTGTTGAAGGAATTGTATTAGTCCCTTCACTGTTCACTGTTGAAGTGAACTGTATTTAACTCTTCATTGTTCACTGTTGAAGGGAACTATATTAGTCTCTTGAATCATCACTGTTGAAAGGAACGGTATTAATCTCTTCACTGTTCACTGTCGAAGGGAACTGTATTAGTCCCTTCACTGTTCACTGTTGAAGGGATCTGTATTGAACTCTTCACTGTTCACTGTCTAAGGGAATTGTATTAGTCTCTTCTCTGTTCACTGTTGAAGGGAACTGTATTGAGCTCTTCACTGTTCACTCTCAAAGGGAACCTTATTAGTCCCTTCAATGTTCACGTTCGAAGAGAACTGTATTAAACTCTTCACTGTTCACGGTCGAAGGGAACTGTATTAGTCCCTTCACTCTTCACTGTCGAAAGAACTGTACTAGTCCTTTCACTGTTCACTGTCGAAGGGAACTGTATTAGTAACTTCAATGTTTTCGTTCGAAGGGAACTGTTTTAGTCTCTTCAATCTTCACTGTTGTAAGGAACGGGATTAATCTCTTCACTGTTCACAGTTGAAGGGAACAGTATTAGTCCCTTCACTGTTCACGGTCGAAGTGTACTGTATTAATCGCATCACTGTTCACGGTCAAAGGGAACTGTATTAATCCCTTCACTGTTCACTGTTGAAGGGAACTGTACTAACTCTTCACTGTTCACTGTCTAAGGGAATTTTATTAATCCCTTCATTGTTCACTGTTGAAGGGAACTGTATTAGTCTCTTCACTGTTCACTGTCAAAGGGAACTGTATTTGTCCCTTCACTGTTCATCTTTGAAGTGATCTGTATTAACCCCTTCACTGTTCACTGTTGAAGGAATTGTATTAACCCCTTAACTGTTCACTGTTGAAGGAATTGTATTAGTCCCTTCATTGTTCACTGTTGAAGGGAACTGTATTAGTCCCTTCACTCTTCACTGTCGAAAGAACTGTACTAGTCCTTTCACTGTTCACTGTCAAAGGGAATTGTATTTGTCCCTTCACTGTTCATCTTTGAAGTGATCTGTATTAACCCCTTCACTGTTCACTGTTGAAGGAATTGTATTAGTCCCTTCTCTGTACACTGTTGAAGTGAACTGTATTTAACTCTTCATTGTTCACTGTCGAAGGGAACCTTATTAGTCCCTTCAATGTTCACAGTTGCAGGGAAATGTATTAATCTCTTCTCTGTTCACTGTTGAAGGGAACTGTATTAGTCTCTGCACTCTTCACTGTTGAAGCGAACTGTATTTAACGCTTCACTGTTCACGGTCAAAGGGAACTGTATTAGTCCCCTCACTGTTCACCTTCGAAGGGAACAGTATTAGTCCCATCACTGTTCACGGTCGAAGTGAACTGTATTAATCGCATCACTGTTCACGGTCAAAGGGAACTGTATTATTCCCTTCACTGTTCACTGTTGAAGGGAACTGTATTAATCTCTTCACTGTTCACTGTCTAAGGGAATTGTATTAGTCTCTTCTCTGTTCACTGTTGAAGGGAACTGTATTGAGCTCTTTACTGTTCACTCTCAAAGGGAACCTTATTAGTCCCTTCAATGTTCACGTTCGAAGAGAACTGTATTAAACTCTTCACTGTTCACTGTCGAAGGAAACTGTATTAGTCTCTTCACTGTTCACTGTTGAAGGAATTGTATTAGTCCCTTGACTGTACACTGTTGAAGTGAACAGTATTTAACTCTTCATTGTTCACTGTCGAAGGGAACCTTATTAGTCCCTTCAATGTTCACAGTTGCAGGGAAATGTATTAATGTCTTCTCTGTTCACTGTTGCAGGGAACTGTATTAGTCTCTTCACTCTTCACTGTTGAAGTGAACTGTATTTAACGCTTCACTGTTCACGGTCAAAGGGAACTGTATTAGTCCCTTCACTGTTCACCTTCGAAGGGAACAGTATTAGACCCTTCACTCTTCACTGTCAAAGGGAATTGTATTTTTCCCTTCATTGTTCATCTTTGAGGTGATCTGTATTAACCCCTTCACTGTTCACTGTTGAAGGAATTGTATTAGTCCCTTCACTGTTCACTGTTGAAGTGAACTGTATTTAACTCTTCATTGTTCACTGTTGAAGGGAACTATATTAGTCTCTTGAATCATCACTGTTGAAAGGAACGGTATTAATCTCTTCACTGTTCACTGTCGAAGGGAACTGTATTAGTCCCTTCACTGTTCACTGTTGAAGGGATCTGTATTGAACTCTTCACTGTTCACTGTCTAAGGGAATTGTATTAGTCTCTTCTCTGTTCACTGTTGAAGGGAACTGTATTGAGCTCTTCACTGTTCACTCTCAAAGGGAACATTAGTCCCTTCAATGTTCACGTTCGAAGAGAACTGTATTAAACTCTTCACTGTTCACGGTCGAAGGGAACTGTATTAGTCCCTTCACTCTTCACTGTCGAAAGAACTGTACTAGTCCTTTCACTGTTCACTGTCGAAGGGAACTGTATTAGTAACTTCAATGTTTTCGTTCGAAGGGAACTGTTTTAGTCTCTTCAATCTTCACTGTTGTAAGGAACGGGATTAATCTCTTCACTGTTCACAGTTGAAGGGAACAGTATTAGTCCCTTCACTGTTCACGGTCGAAGTGAACTGTATTAATCGCATCACTGTTCACGGTCAAAGGGAACTGTATTAATCCCTTCACTGTTCACTGTTGAAGGGAACTGTACTAATCTCTTCACTGTTCACTGTCTAAGGGAATTGTATTAATCTCTTCACTGTTCACTGTTGAAGGGAACTGTACTAATCTCTTCACTGTTCACTGTCTAAGGGAATTGTATTAATCCCTTCATTGTTCACTGTTGAAGGGAACTGTATTAGTCTCTTCACTGTTCACTGTCAAAGGGAACTGTATTTGTCCCTTCACTGTTCATCTTTGAAGTGATCTGTATTAACCCCTTCACTGTTCACTGTTGAAGGAATTGTATTAGTCCCTTCACTGTTCACTGTTGAAGGGAACTGTATTAGTCCCTTCACTCTTCACTGTCGAAAGAACTGTACTAGTCCTTTCACTGTTCACTGTCAAAGGGAATTGTATTTGTCCCTTCACTGTTCATCTTTGAAGTGATCTGTATTAACCCCTTCACTGTTCACTGTTGAAGGAATTGTATTAGTCCCTTCTCTGTACACTGTTGAAGTGAACTGTATTTAACTCTTCATTGTTCACTGTCGAAGGGAACCTTATTAGTCCCTTCAATGTTCACAGTTGCAGGGAAATGTATTAATCTCTTCTCTGTTCACTGTTGAAGGGAACTGTATTAGTCTCTGCACTCTTCACTGTTGAAGCGAACTGTATTTAACGCTTCACTGTTCACGGTCAAAGGGAACTGTATTAGTCCCTTCACTGTTCACCTTCGAAGGGAACAGTATTAGTCCCATCACTGTTCACGGTCGAAGTGAACTGTATTAATCGCATCACTGTTCACGGTCAAAGGGAACTGTATTATTCCCTTCACTGTTCACTGTTGAAGGGAACTGTATTAATCTCTTCACTGTTCACTGTCTAAGGGAATTGTATTAGTCTCTTCTCTGTTCACTGTTGAAGGGAACTGTATTGAGCTCTTTACTGTTCACTCTCAAAGGGAACCTTATTAGTCCCTTCAATGTTCACGTTCGAAGAGAACTGTATTAAACTCTTCACTGTTCACTGTCGAAGGAAACTGTATTAGTCTCTTCACTGTTCACTGTTGAAGGAATTGTATTAGTCCCTTGACTGTACACTGTTGAAGTGAACAGTATTTAACTCTTCATTGTTCACTGTCGAAGGGAACCTTATTAGTCCCTTCAATGTTCACAGTTGCAGGGAAATGTATTAATGTCTTCTCTGTTCACTGTTGAAGGGAACTGTATTAGTCTCTTCACTGTTCACGGTCGAAGTGAACTGTATTATTCGCATCACTGTTCACTGTCAAAGGGAACTGTATTAATCCCTTCACTGTTCACTGTTGAAGGGAACTGTACTAATCTCTTCACCGTTCACTGTCTAAGGGAATTGTATTAATCTCTTCACTGTTCACTGTTGAAGGGAACTGTACTAATCTCTTCACTGTTCACTGTCTAAGGGAATTGTATTAATCCCTTCATTGTTCACTGTTGAAGGGAACTGTATTAGTCTCTTCACTGTTCACTGTCAAAGGGAACTGTATTAGTCCCTTCAATGTTCACGTACGAAGAGAACTGTATTAAACTCTTCATTGTTCACTGTCGAATGGAACTGTATTAGTCCCTTCAATGTTTTTGTTCGAAGGGAACTGTATTATTCTCTTCACTGTTCACTGTCGAAGGGAACTGTATTACTCACTTCACTGTTCACGGTCGAAGTGAACTGTATTAATCGCATCACTGTTCACGGTTAGAGGGAATTGTAATAGTCTCTTCTCTGTTCACTGTTGAAGGGAACTGTATTAGTCTCTTGAATCATCACTGTTGAAAGTAACTGTATTAATCTCTTCACTGTTCACTGTCGAAGGGAACTGTATTACTCACTTCACTGTTCACGGTCGAAGAGAACTGTATTAAACTCTTCACTGTTCACTGTCGAAGGGAACTGTATTAGTCCCTTCACTCTTCACTGTCGAAAGAACTGTACTAGTCCTTTCACTGTTCACTGTCGAAGGGAACTGTATTAGTAACTTCAATGTTTTCGTTCGAAGGGAACTGTTTTAGTCTCTTCAATCTTCACTGTTGTAAGGAACGGGATTAATCTCTTCACTGTTCACAGTTGAAGGGAACAGTATTAGTCCCTTCACTGTTCACGGTCGAAGTGAACTGTATTAATCGCATCACTGTTCACGGTCAAAGGGAACTGTATTAATCCCTTCACTGTTCACTGTTGAAGGGAACTGTACTAATCTCTTCACTGTTCACTGTCTAAGGGAATTGTATTAATCTCTTCACTGTTCACTGTTGAAGGGAACTGTACTAATCTCTTCACTGTTCACTGTCTAAGGGAATTGTATTAATCCCTTCATTGTTCACTGTTGAAGGGAACTGTATTAGTCTCTTCACTGTTCACTGTCAAAGGGAACTGTATTAGTCCCTTCAATGTTCACGTTCGAAGAGAACTGTATTAAACTCTTCATTGTTCACTGTCGAATGGAACTGTATTAGTCCCTTCAATGTTTTTGTTTGAAGGGAACTGTATTATTCTCTTCACTGTTCACTGTCGAAGGGAACTGTATTACTCACTTCACTGTTCACGGTCGAAGTGAACTGTATTAATCGCATCACTGTTCACGGTTAGAGGGAATTGTATTAGTCTCTTCTCTGTTCACTGTTGAAGGGAACTGTATTAGTCTCTTGAATCATCACTGTTGAAAGTAACTGTATTAATCTCTTCACTGTTCACTGTCGAAGGGAACTGTATTAGTCCCTTCACTGTTCACTGTTGAAGGGAACTGTATTGAACTCTTCACTGTTCACTGTCGAAGGGAACTCTATTAGTCCCTTCAAAGCTCACGTTCGAAGAGAACTGTATTAAACTCTTCATTGTTCACTGTCGAATGGAACAGTATTAGTCCCTTCACTGTTCACTGTCAAAGGGAATTGTATTTGTCCCTTCACTGTTCATCTTTGAAGTGATCTGTATTAACCCCTTCACTGTTCACTGTTGAAGGAATTGTATTAGTCCCTTCTCTGTACACTGTTGAAGTGAACTGTATTTAACTCTTCATTGTTCACTGTCGAAGGGAACCTTATTAGTCCCTTCAATGTTCACAGTTGCAGGGAAATGTATTATTCTCTTCTCTGTTCACTGTTGAAGGGAACTGTATTAGTCTCTGCACTCTTCACTGTTGAAGCGAACTGTATTTAACGCTTCACTGTTCACGGTCAAAGGGAACTGTATTAGTCCCCTCACTGTTCACCTTCGAAGGGAACAGTATTAGTCCCATCACTGTTCACGGTCGAAGTGAACTGTATTAATCGCATCACTGTTCACGGTCAAAGGGAACTGTATTATTCCCTTCACTGTTCACTGTTGAAGGGAAATGTATTAATCTCTTCACTGTTCACTGTCTAAGGGAATTGTATTAGTCTCTTCTCTGTTCACTGTTGAAGGGAACTGTATTGAGCTCTTTACTGTTCACTCTCAAAGGGAACCTTATTAGTCCCTTCAATGTTCACGTTCGAAGAGAACTGTATTAAACTCTTCACTGTTCACTGTCGAAGGAAACTGTATTAGTCTCTTCACTGTTCACTGTTGAAGGAATTGTATTAGTCCCTTGACTGTACACTGTTGAAGTGAACAGTATTTAACTCTTCATTGTTCACTGTCGAAGGGAACCTTATTAGTCCCTTCAATGTTCACAGTTGCAGGGAAATGTATTAATGTCTTCTCTGTTCACTGTTGCAGGGAACTGTATTAGTCTCTTCACTCTTCACTGTTGAAGTGAACTGTATTTAACGCTTCACTGTTCACGGTCAAAGGGAACTGTATTAGTCCCTTCACTGTTCACCTTCGAAGGGAACAGTATTAGACCCTTCACTCTTCACTGTCAAAGGGAATTGTATTTTTCCCTTCATTGTTCATCTTTGAGGTGATCTGTATTAACCCCTTCACTGTTCACTGTTGGAATTGTATTAGTCCCTTCACTGTTCACTGTTGAAGTGAACTGTATTTAACTCTTCATTGTTCACTGTTGAAGGGAACTATATTAGTCTCTTGAATCATCACTGTTGAAAGGAACGGTATTAATCTCTTCACTGTTCACTGTCGAAGGGAACTGTATTAGTCCCTTCACTGTTCACTGTTGAAGGGATCTGTATTGAACTCTTCACTGTTCACTGTCTAAGGGAATTGTATTAGTCTCTTCTCTGTTCACTGTTGAAGGGAACTGTATTGAGCTCTTCACTGTTCACTCTCAAAGGGAACCTTATTAGTCCCTTCAATGTTCACGTTCGAAGAGAACTGTATTAAACTCTTCACTGTTCACGGTCGAAGGGAACTGTATTAGTCCCTTGACTCTTCACTGTCGAAAGAACTGTACTAGTCCTTTCACTGTTCACTGTCGAAGGGAACTGTATTAGTAACTTCAATGTTTTCGTTCGAAGGGAACTGTTTTAGTCTCTTCAATCTTCACTGTTGTAAGGAACGGGATTAATCTCTTCACTGTTCACAGTTGAAGGGAACAGTATTAGTCCCTTCACTGTTCACGGTCGAAGTGAACTGTATTAATCGCATCACTGTTCACGGTCAAAGGGAACTGTATTAATCCCTTCACTGTTCACTGTTGAAGGGAACTGTACTAACTCTTCACTGTTCACTGTCTAAGGGAATTGTATTAATCTCTTCACTGTTCACTGTTGAAGGGAACTGTACTAATCTCTTCACTGTTCACTGTCTAAGGGAATTGTATTAATCCCTTCATTGTTCACTGTTGAAGGGAACTGTATTAGTCTCTTCACTGTTCACTGTCAAAGGGAACTGTATTTGTCCCTTCACTGTTCATCTTTGAAGTGATCTGTATTAACCCCTTCACTGTTCACTGTTGAAGGAATTGTATTAACCCCTTAACTGTTCACTGTTGAAGGAATTGTATTAGTCCCTTCACTGTTCACTGTTGAAGGGAACTGTATTAGTCCCTTCACTCTTCACTGTCGAAAGAACTGTACTAGTCCTTTCACTGTTCACTGTCAAAGGGAATTGTATTTGTCCCTTCACTGTTCATCTTTGAAGTGATCTGTATTAACCCCTTCACTGTTCACTGTTGAAGGAATTGTATTAGTCCCTTCTCTGTACACTGTTGAAGTGAACTGTATTTAACTCTTCATTGTTCACTGTCGAAGGGAACCTTATTAGTCCCTTCAATGTTCACAGTTGCAGGGAAATGTATTAATCTCTTCTCTGTTCACTGTTGAAGGGAACTGTATTAGTCTCTGCACTCTTCACTGTTGAAGCGAACTGTATTTAACGCTTCACTGTTCACGGTCAAAGGGAACTGTATTAGTCCCCTCACTGTTCACCTTCGAAGGGAACAGTATTAGTCCCATCACTGTTCACGGTCGAAGTGAACTGTATTAATCGCATCACTGTTCACGGTCAAAGGGAACTGTATTATTCCCTTCACTGTTCACTGTTGAAGGGAACTGTATTAATCTCTTCACTGTTCACTGTCTAAGGGAATTGTATTAGTCTCTTCTCTGTTCACTGTTGAAGGGAACTGTATTGAGCTCTTTACTGTTCACTCTCAAAGGGAACCTTATTAGTCCCTTCAATGTTCACGTTCGAAGAGAACTGTATTAAACTCTTCACTGTTCACTGTCGAAGGAAACTGTATTAGTCTCTTCACTGTTCACTGTTGAAGGAATTGTATTAGTCCCTTGACTGTACACTGTTGAAGTGAACAGTATTTAACTCTTCATTGTTCACTGTCGAAGGGAACCTTATTAGTCCCTTCAATGTTCACAGTTGCAGGGAAATGTATTAATGTCTTCTCTGTTCACTGTTGAAGGGAACTGTATTAGTCTCTTCACTCTTCACTGTTGAAGTGAACTGTATTTAACGCTTCACTGTTCACGGTCAAAGGGAACTGTATTAGTCCCTTCACTGTTCACCTTCGAAGGGAACAGTATTAGTCCCTTCACTCTTCACTGTCAAAGGGAATTGTATTTTTCCCTTCATTGTTCATCTTTGAGGTGATCTGTATTAACCCCTTCACTGTTCACTGTTGAAGGAATTGTATTAGTCCCTTCACTGTTCACTGTTGAAGTGAACTGTATTTAACTCTTCATTGTTCACTGTTGAAGGGAACTATATTAGTCTCTTGAATCATCACTGTTGAAAGGAACGGTATTAATCTCTTCACTGTTCACTGTCGAAGGGAACTGTATTAGTCCCTTCACTGTTCACTGTTGAAGGGATCTGTATTGAACTCTTCACTGTTCACTGTCTAAGGGAATTGTATTAGTCTCTTCTCTGTTCACTGTTGAAGGGAACTGTATTGAGCTCTTCACTGTTCACTCTCAAAGGGAACCTTATTAGTCCCTTCAATGTTCACGTTCGAAGAGAACTGTATTAAACTCTTCACTGTTCACGGTCGAAGGGAACTGTATTAGTCCCTTGACTCTTCACTGTCGAAAGAACTGTACTAGTCCTTTCACTGTTCACTGTCGAAGGGAACTGTATTAGTAACTTCAATGTTTTCGTTCGAAGGGAACTGTTTTAGTCTCTTCAATCTTCACTGTTGTAAGGAACGGGATTAATCTCTTCACTGTTCACAGTTGAAGGGAACAGTATTAGTCCCTTCACTGTTCACGGTCGAAGTGAACTGTATTAATCGCATCACTGTTCACGGTCAAAGGGAACTGTATTAATCCCTTCACTGTTCACTGTTGAAGGGAACTGTACTAACTCTTCACTGTTCACTGTCTAAGGGAATTTTATTAATCCCTTCATTGTTCACTGTTGAAGGGAACTGTATTAGTCTCTTCACTGTTCACTGTCAAAGGGAACTGTATTTGTCCCTTCACTGTTCATCTTTGAAGTGATCTGTATTAACCCCTTCACTGTTCACTGTTGAAGGAATTGTATTAACCCCTTAACTGTTCACTGTTGAAGGAATTGTATTAGTCCCTTCATTGTTCACTGTTGAAGGGAACTGTATTAGTCCCTTCACTCTTCACTGTCGAAAGAACTGTACTAGTCCTTTCACTGTTCACTGTCAAAGGGAATTGTATTTGTCCCTTCACTGTTCATCTTTGAAGTGATCTGTATTAACCCCTTCACTGTTCACTGTTGAAGGAATTGTATTAGTCCCTTCTCTGTACACTGTTGAAGTGAACTGTATTTAACTCTTCATTGTTCACTGTCGAAGGGAACCTTATTAGTCCCTTCAATGTTCACAGTTGCAGGGAAATGTATTAATCTCTTCTCTGTTCACTGTTGAAGGGAACTGTATTAGTCTCTGCACTCTTCACTGTTGAAGCGAACTGTATTTAACGCTTCACTGTTCACGGTCAAAGGGAACTGTATTAGTCCCCTCACTGTTCACCTTCGAAGGGAACAGTATTAGTCCCATCACTGTTCACGGTCGAAGTGAACTGTATTAATCGCATCACTGTTCACGGTCAAAGGGAACTGTATTATTCCCTTCACTGTTCACTGTTGAAGGGAACTGTATTAATCTCTTCACTGTTCACTGTCTAAGGGAATTGTATTAGTCTCTTCTCTGTTCACTGTTGAAGGGAACTGTATTGAGCTCTTTACTGTTCACTCTCAAAGGGAACCTTATTAGTCCCTTCAATGTTCACGTTCGAAGAGAACTGTATTAAACTCTTCACTGTTCACGGTCGAAGGGAACTGTATTAGTCCCTTCACTCTTCACTGTCGAAAGAACTGTACTAGTCCTTTCACTGTTCACTGTCGAAGGGAACTGTATTAGTAACTTCAATGTTTTCGTTCGAAGGGAACTGTTTTAGTCTCTTCAATCTTCACTGTTGTAAGGAACGGGATTAATCTCTTCACTGTTCACAGTTGAAGGGAACAGTATTAGTCCCTTCACTGTTCACGGTCGAAGTGAACTGTATTAATCGCATCACTGTTCACGGTCAAAGGGAACTGTATTAATCCCTTCACTGTTCACTGTTGAAGGGAACTGTACTAACTCTTCACTGTTCACTGTCTAAGGGAATTTTATTAATCCCTTCATTGTTCACTGTTGAAGGGAACTGTATTAGTCTCTTCACTGTTCACTGTCAAAGGGAACTGTATTTGTCCCTTCACTGTTCATCTTTGAAGTGATCTGTATTAACCCCTTCACTGTTCACTGTTGAAGGAATTGTATTAACCCCTTAACTGTTCACTGTTGAAGGAATTGTATTAGTCCCTTCATTGTTCACTGTTGAAGGGAACTGTATTAGTCCCTTCACTCTTCACTGTCGAAAGAACTGTACTAGTCCTTTCACTGTTCACTGTCAAAGGGAATTGTATTTGTCCCTTCACTGTTCATCTTTGAAGTGATCTGTATTAACCCCTTCACTGTTCACTGTTGAAGGAATTGTATTAGTCCCTTCTCTGTACACTGTTGAAGTGAACTGTATTTAACTCTTCATTGTTCACTGTCGAAGGGAACCTTATTAGTCCCTTCAATGTTCACAGTTGCAGGGAAATGTATTAATCTCTTCTCTGTTCACTGTTGAAGGGAACTGTATTAGTCTCTGCACTCTTCACTGTTGAAGCGAACTGTATTTAACGCTTCACTGTTCACGGTCAAAGGGAACTGTATTAGTCCCCTCACTGTTCACCTTCGAAGGGAACAGTATTAGTCCCATCACTGTTCACGGTCGAAGTGAACTGTATTAATCGCATCACTGTTCACGGTCAAAGGGAACTGTATTATTCCCTTCACTGTTCACTGTTGAAGGGAACTGTATTAATCTCTTCACTGTTCACTGTCTAAGGGAATTGTATTAGTCTCTTCTCTGTTCACTGTTGAAGGGAACTGTATTGAGCTCTTTACTGTTCACTCTCAAAGGGAACCTTATTAGTCCCTTCAATGTTCACGTTCGAAGAGAACTGTATTAAACTCTTCACTGTTCACTGTCGAAGGAAACTGTATTAGTCTCTTCACTGTTCACTGTTGAAGGAATTGTATTAGTCCCTTGACTGTACACTGTTGAAGTGAACAGTATTTAACTCTTCATTGTTCACTGTCGAAGGGAACCTTATTAGTCCCTTCAATGTTCACAGTTGCAGGGAAATGTATTAATGTCTTCTCTGTTCACTGTTGAAGGGAACTGTATTAGTCTCTTCACTCTTCACTGTTGAAGTGAACTGTATTTAACGCTTCACTGTTCACGGTCAAAGGGAACTGTATTAGTCCCTTCACTGTTCACCTTCGAAGGGAACAGTATTAGTCCCTTCACTCTTCACTGTCAAAGGGAATTGTATTTTTCCCTTCATTGTTCATCTTTGAGGTGATCTGTATTAACCCCTTCACTGTTCACTGTTGAAGGAATTGTATTAGTCCCTTCACTGTTCACTGTTGAAGTGAACTGTATTTAACTCTTCATTGTTCACTGTTGAAGGGAACTATATTAGTCTCTTGAATCATCACTGTTGAAAGGAACGGTATTAATCTCTTCACTGTTCACTGTCGAAGGGAACTGTATTAGTCCCTTCACTGTTCACTGTTGAAGGGATCTGTATTGAACTCTTCACTGTTCACTGTCTAAGGGAATTGTATTAGTCTCTTCTCTGTTCACTGTTGAAGGGAACTGTATTGAGCTCTTCACTGTTCACTCTCAAAGGGAACCTTATTAGTCCCTTCAATGTTCACGTTCGAAGAGAACTGTATTAAACTCTTCACTGTTCATGGTCGAAGGGAACTGTATTAGTCCCTTCACTGTTCACGGTCGAAGTGAACTGTATTAATCGCATCACTGTTCACGGTCAAAGGGAACTGTATTAATCCCTTCACTGTTCACTGTTGAAGGGAACTGTACTAACTCTTCACTGTTCACTGTCTAAGGGAATTTTATTAATCCCTTCATTGTTCACTGTTGAAGGGAACTGTATTAGTCTCTTCACTGTTCACTGTCAAAGGGAACTGTATTTGTCCCTTCACTGTTCATCTTTGAAGTGATCTGTATTAACCCCTTCACTGTTCACTGTTGAAGGAATTGTATTAACCCCTTAACTGTTCACTGTTGAAGGAATTGTATTAGTCCCTTCATTGTTCACTGTTGAAGGGAACTGTATTAGTCCCTTCACTCTTCACTGTCGAAAGAACTGTACTAGTCCTTTCACTGTTCACTGTCAAAGGGAATTGTATTTGTCCCTTCACTGTTCATCTTTGAAGTGATCTGTATTAACCCCTTCACTGTTCACTGTTGAAGGAATTGTATTAGTCCCTTCTCTGTACACTGTTGAAGTGAACTGTATTTAACTCTTCATTGTTCACTGTCGAAGGGAACCTTATTAGTCCCTTCAATGTTCACAGTTGCAGGGAAATGTATTAATCTCTTCTCTGTTCACTGTTGAAGGGAACTGTATTAGTCTCTGCACTCTTCACTGTTGAAGCGAACTGTATTTAACGCTTCACTGTTCACGGTCAAAGGGAACTGTATTAGTCCCCTCACTGTTCACCTTCGAAGGGAACAGTATTAGTCCCATCACTGTTCACGGTCGAAGTGAACTGTATTAATCGCATCACTGTTCACGGTCAAAGGGAACTGTATTATTCCCTTCACTGTTCACTGTTGAAGGGAACTGTATTAATCTCTTCACTGTTCACTGTCTAAGGGAATTGTATTAGTCTCTTCTCTGTTCACTGTTGAAGGGAACTGTATTGAGCTCTTTACTGTTCACTCTCAAAGGGAACCTTATTAGTCCCTTCAATGTTCACGTTCGAAGAGAACTGTATTAAACTCTCACTGTTCACTGTCGAAGGAAACTGTATTAGTCTCTTCACTGTTCACTGTTGAAGGAATTGTATTAGTCCTTGACTGTACACTGTTGAAGTGAACAGTATTTAACTCTTCATTGTTCACTGTCGAAGGGAACCTTATTAGTCCCTTCAATGTTCACAGTTGCAGGGAAATGTATTAATGTCTTCTCTGTTCACTGTTGAAGGGAACTGTATTAGTCTCTTCACTCTTCACTGTTGAAGTGAACTGTATTAACGCTTCACTGTTCACGGTCAAAGGGAACTGTATTAGTCCCTTCACTGTTCACCTTCGAAGGGAACAGTATTAGTCCCTTCACTCTTCACTGTCAAAGGGAATTGTATTTTTCCCTTCATTGTTCATCTTTGAGGTGATCTGTATTAACCCCTTCACTGTTCACTGTTGAAGGAATTGTATTAGTCCCTTCACTGTTCACTGTTGAAGTGAACTGTATTTAACTCTTCATTGTTCACTGTGAAGGGAACTATATTAGTCTCTTGAATCATCACTGTTGAAAGGAACGGTATTAATCTCTTCACTGTTCACTGTCGAAGGGAACTGTATTAGTCCCTTCACTGTTCACTGTTGAAGGGATCTGTATTGAACTCTTCACTGTTCACTGTCTAAGGGAATTGTATTAGTCCTCTTCTCTGTTCACTGTTGAAGGGAACTGTATTGAGCTCTTCACTGTTCACTCTCAAAGGGAACCTTATTAGTCCCTTCAATGTTCACGTTCGAAGAGAACTGTATTAAACTCTTCACTGTTCACGGTCGAAGGGAACTGTATTAGTCCCTTCACTCTTCACTGTCGAAAGAACTGTACTAGTCCTTTCACTGTTCACTGTCGAAGGGAACTGTATTAGTAACTTCAATGTTTTCGTTCGAAGGGAACTGTTTTAGTCTCTTCAATCTTCACTGTTGTAAGGAACGGGATTAATCTCTTCACTGTTCACAGTTGAAGGAACAGTATTAGTCCCTTCACTGTTCACGGTCGAAGTGAACTGTATTAATCGCATCACTGTTCACGGTCAAAGGGAACTGTATTAATCCCTTCACTGTTCACTGTTGAAGGGAACTGTACTAACTCTTCACTGTTCACTGTCTAAGGGAATTTTATTAATCCCTTCATTGTTCACTGTTGAAGGGAACTGTATTAGTCTCTTCACTGTTCACTGTCAAAGGGAACTGTATTTGTCCCTTCACTGTTTCATCTTGAAGTGATCTGTATTAACCCCTTCACTGTTCACTGTTGAAGGAATTGTATTAACCCCTTAACTGTTCACTGTTGAAGGAATTGTATTAGTCCCTTCATTGTTCACTGTTGAAGGGAACTGTATTAGTCCCTTCACTCTTCACTGTCGAAAGAACTGTACTAGTCCTTTCACTGTTCACTGTCAAAGGGAATTGTATTTGTCCCTTCACTGTTCATCTTTGAAGTGATCTGTATTAACCCCTTCACTGTTCACTGTTGAAGGAATTGTATTAGTCCCTTCTCTGTACACTGTTGAAGTGAACTGTATTTAACTCTTCATTGTTCACTGTCGAAGGAACCTTATTAGTCCCTTCAATGTTCACAGTTGCAGGGAAATGTATTAATCTCTTCTCTGTTCACTGTTGAAGGGAACTGTATTAGTCTCTGCACTCTTCACTGTTGAAGCGAACTGTATTTAACGCTTCACTGTTCACGGTCAAAGGGAACTGTATTAGTCCCCTCACTGTTCACCTTCGAAGGGAACAGTATTAGTCCATCACTGTTCACGGTCGAAGTGAAC